>NC_135807.1:138254044-138301544 GCF_964213995.1 Mustelus asterias
GGGGAGAGGGGAGTGGGAGGGGGGTGAGGGTGTGGGGGGGTTGAAGGGAGTGGAGGGGTTGAGGGGAGTGGGGTGTTGAGGGAATTGGGGTGTTGAGGGGAGTGGGGGGGTTGAGGATAGTGGGAGGGGGGTGAGAGGAGTGGAGAGGGGGAGGGGTTGAGAGGGTGAGGGGTTGAGAGAGGAAGGGGGGGTGAAAGAGGGAGAGGGAGGTGAGAGAGGGAGAGTGGGGTGAGAGAGGGAGGGGGGTGAGAGAGGGGGGTGAGAGAGGGGGGTGAGAGGGGGGGTGGAGAGGAGGGGGTAGTGAGAGAGGGGGGTGAGGGGGTGTGAGAAGGGGGTGGGGGGGGTGAGAGTGGGGGTGAGAGAGGGAGGGGGTGAGAGAGGGAGGGGGTGAGAGAGGGAGGGGGGTGAGAGAGGGAGGGGTGTGAGAGAGGGAGGGGGGTGAGAGAGGGAGAGGGGGGTGAGAGAGGGAGAGGGGGGTGAGAGGGAGGGGGGTGAGAGGGGCGTGAGAGGAGGGTGAGGGGGCGGTGAGAGAGGGGGGTGAGAGACGGAGGGGGTAGTGAGAGAGGGAGGTGAGGGGATGAGGGGGGTGAGAGAGGGAGGGGGTGAGAGAGGGAGAGGGGGGTGAGAGTGGGAGGGGGTGAGAGAGGGAGGGGGGAGTGAGAGGGGCTGAGAGAGGGAGAGGGGGAGTGAGAGAGGGAGAGGGGGGTGAGAAAGGGAGGGGGGGTGAGAGAGGGAGAGGGGGGGTGAGAGAGGGAGGGGGGAGTGAGAGAGGGAGGGGGGTGAGAGAGAGAGGGGGGAGTGAGAGGGGGAATGACTGCCACCCAGGTAGAGAGAGGGAAGGAGGGGGGGTGAGAGAGGGAGATGGTGTGAGAGAGGGAGAGGGGGGTGAGAGAGGGAGTGGGGGGTGAGAGAGGGAGGGGGGTGAGAGAGGGAGAGGGGGGGTGAGAGAGGGGGGGGCGGTGAGAGAGGGAGAGGGGGGCTGAGAGAGGGAGAGGCGGGGGGTGAGAGGGGGACAGACAGACACCCAGGTAGAGAGAGGGAAGGGGGAGGGGTGAGAGAGAGGGGGGGGGGTGAGAGAGGGAGGGGGGGTGAGAAAGGGAGAGGGGGGGTGAGAGAGGGAGGGGGAGTGAGAGAGGGAGAAGGGGTGAGAGAGGGAGAGGGGGTGAGAGAGTGAGGGGGGTGAGAGAGGGAGAGGGGGGTGAGAGAGGGAGAGGGGGTGAGAGAGGGAGAGGGGGGTGAGAGAGGGAGAGGGGGGTGAGAGAGGGAGAGGGGGGAGAGAGGGGGAGAGAGGGGGAGAGGGTCATAGAATCATAGAATCATAGAATCATAGAAACCCTACAGTGCAGAAGGAGGCCATTCGGCCCATCGAGTCTGCACCGACCACAATCCCACCCAGGCCCTACCCCCACATATATTTTATCCGCTAATCCCTCTAACCTACACATCCCAGGACTCTAAGGGGCAATTTTTTTAACCTGGCCAATCAACCTAACCTGCACATCTTTGGACTGTGGGAGGAAACCGGAGCACCCGGAGGAAACCCACGCAGACACGAGGAGAATGTGCAAACTCCACACAGACAGTGACCCAAGCCGGGAATCGAACCCGGGACCCTGGAGCTGTGAAGCAGCAGTGCTAACCACTGTGCTACCGTGCCGCCCCGGGTGGGAGAGAGGGAAGGGGGTGAGAGAGGGAGGGGGGTGAGAGAGGGAGGGGGGTGAGAGAGGGAGGGGGTGAGAGAGGGAGAGGGGGGAGAGAGGGGGAGAGAGGGGGAGAGGGTGGGAGAGAGGGAGAGGGGGGTGAGAGAGGGGTGAGAGAGGGAGGGGGGAGTGAGAGGGGGAGGGGGGGTGAGAGAGGGAGAGGGGGAGTGAGAGAGGGGGGGCGGTGAGAGAGGGGGGCTGAGAGAGGGAGAGGGGGGTGAGAGGGGGACAGACAAACACCCAGGTAGAGAGAGGGAAGGGGGAGAGGTGAGAGAGGGAGGGGGGGTGAGAGAGGGAGGGGGTGAGAGAGGGAGAGGGGGGAGAGAGGGGGAGAGAGGGGGAGAGGGGGTGAGAGAGGGAGAGGGGGGTGAGAGAGGGGTGAGAGAGGGAGGGGGGAGTGAGAGGGGGAGGGGGGGTGAGAGAGGGAGAGGGGGAGTGAGAGAGGGGGGGCGGTGAGAGAGGGGGGCTGAGAGAGGGAGAGGGGGGGTGAGATGGGGACAGACAGACACCCAGGTAGAGAGAGGGAAGGGGGAGAGGTGAGAGAGGGAGGGGGGGTGAGAGAGGGAGAGGGGGGGGTGAGACAGGGAGAGGGGGGGTGAGAGAGGGAGGGGGGGTGAGAGAGGGAGGGGGGGTGAGAGAGGGGGGGCGAGAGAGGGAGGGGGAGTGAGGGAGGGAGAGGGGGGTGAGAGAGGGGGAGGGGGGTGAGAGAGGGAGGGGGGGTGAGAGAGGGAGGGGGTTGAGAGAGGGAGAGGAAGGGGTGAGAGAGTGAGGGGGGGTGAGAGGGGGAGAGGGGGGTGAGAGAGGGAGAGGGGGTGAGAGAGGGAGGGGGGTGAGAGAGGGAGAGGGGGGTGAGAGAGGGAGAGGGGGAGTGAGAGAGGGGGGGGTGAGAGAGGGAGAGGGGGGTGAGAGAGGGAGCGGGAGTGAGAGAGGGAAGGGGGGTGAGAGAGGGAAGGGGGGTGAGAGAGGGAGGGGGGGTGAGAGAGGGAGGGCGGTGAGAGAGGGAGAGGGGGGTGAGAGGGGGAGAGAGGGGAGAGAGGGAGAGGGGTGTGAGAGAGGGGGAGAGGGGGGTGAGAGGGGGAGAGGGGGTGAGAGAGGGAGGGGGGAGTGAGAGGGGGAGGGGGAGTGAGAGAGGGAGGGGGGGTGAGAGAGGGAGAGGGGGAGTGAGAGAGGAAGGGGGGAGTGAGAGAGGGAGGGTGAGAGAGGGAGAGGGGTTGAGAGGGGGACAGGCAGACACCCAGGTAGAGAGAGGGAGAGAGACGCAGGCAGAAGGGTCCCAAGAGCAGGTCAATTAGTAGCAAATATTTAAATACTTCAGAAATTCGAATCACACAATCTCAGATTGATTCCCTGGATTTTGAGATGTGTGCGGTTCAGGTAGATTTTATAGTGGTTATGCTGCTGTATTGAACACAGATGTTGCAGACAGATACGCTTCCTGCAGGCTCTTGCTGAGATTCTTCCAGCTGAACTGGAAAGGAATTCTTCATTAACTCTGCAGCAACAAAACTCCATTCCCTTCTCTCCCTTCTTGCAGCTGGAGAACTGATCAGTTTTTGAACTATTGGGCAGAGAACATCATTAATGATGAATGTGAACCCTGGCAGTTTATTAAAGCCATGATGTGGAGATACCGGCATTGGACTGGGGTGAACACAGTAAGAAGTCTACCAACACCAGGTTAAAGTCCAACAGGTTTATTTGGTAGCAAATGCCACCAGCTTTCGGAGCACTGCCCCTTCGTCAGGCGGAGTGGAGAAACAGGGCACACAGAGACACAAACTCAATTTACAGAATAATGGTTGGAATGCGAGTCTTTACATATAATCAAGTCTTAAAGGTACAAACAATGTGAGTGGAGAGAGCATTAAGCACAGGTTAAAGAGATGTGTTTGGCTCCAGACAGGACAGTTAGTGAGATTTTGAAAGTCCAGGCAAGTTGTGGGGGTTACAGATAGTGTGACATGAACCCAAGATCCCGGTTGAGGCCGTCCTCATGTGTGCGGAACTTGGCTATCAGTTTCTGCTCAGCAACTCTGCACTGTCGTGTGTCGCGAAGGCCGCCTTGGAGAACGCTTACGCGAACATCAGAGGCCGAAAGCCCGTGACTGCTGAAGTGTTCCCCAACAGGAAGAGAACAGTCTTGCCTGGTGATTGTCGTGCGGTGTTCATTCATCCGTTGCCATAGCGTCTGCATGGTTTCCCCAATGTACCATGCCTCGGGACATCCTTTCCTGCAGCGTATCAGGTAGACAACATTGGCCGAGTTGCAAGAATATGTACCGTGTACCTGGTAGATGGTGTTCTCACGTGAGATGATGGTATCCGTGTCGATGATCCGGCATGTCTTGCAGAGGTTGCTGTGGCAGGGTTGTGTGGTGTCGTGGTCACTGTTCTCCTGAAGGCTGGGTAGTTTGCTGTGGACAATGGTCTGTTTGAGGTTGTGCGGTTGTTTGAAGGCAAGAAGTGCGGGTGTGGGGATGACCTTGGCGAGATGTTCGTCTTCATCAATGACATGTTGAAGGCTCCGGAGGAGATGCTGTAGCTTCTCCACTCCGGGGAAGTACTGGACGACGAAGGGTACTCTGTCCACCGTGTCCCGTGTTTGTCTTCTGAGGAGGTCGGTGCGGTTTTTCGCTGTGGCACGTTGGAACTGTCGATTGAGTCGAGCGCCATATCCTGTTCTTATGAGAGCATCTTTCAGCGTCTGGAGGTGTCTGTTGCGATGCTCCTCATCCGAGCAGATCCTGTTTATACGGAGGGCTTGTCCGTAGGGGATGGCTTCTTTAACGTGTTTAGGGTGGAAGCTGGAGAAATGGAGCATTGTGGTGAGGTTATCCATGGGCTTGTGGTACAGTGAGGTGCTGAGTACACAGGTACATGGTACATACTCTTGCAACTCGGCCAACGTTGTCTACCTGATACGCTGCAGGAAAGGATGTCCCGAGGCATGGTACATTGGGGAAACCATGCAGACGCTACGACAACGGATGAATGAACACCGCTCGACAATCACCAGGCAAGACTGTTCTCTTCCTGTTGGGGAGCACTTCAGCGGTCACAGGCATTCAGCCTCTGATCTTCGGGTAAGCGTTCTCCAAGGTGGCCTTCACGACACACAACAGTGCAGAGTCGCTGAGCAGAAACTGATAGCCAAGTTCCGCACACATGAGGACGGCCTCAACCGAGATCTTGGGTTCATGTCACACTACCTGTAACCCCCACGACTTGCCTGGACTTACAGAATCTCACTGGCTGTCCTGTCTGGAGACAATACACATCTCTTTAACCTGTGCTTAATGCTCTCTCCACTCACATTGTTTGTACCTTTAAGACTTGATTATCTGTAAAGACTGCATTCCAATCATTATTCTGTAAATTGAGTTTGTGTCTCTGTGTGCCCTGTTTGTGAGCATTTCTCCACTCCACCTGACGAAGGGGCAGCGTTCCGAAAGCTGGTGGCATTTGCTACCAAATAAACCAATTGGACTTTAACCTGGTGTTGTTAAACTTCTGACTGAGTTTATTAAAGCAGTAGGCAGTAGATGGCACTGCAGGACTGCTACAGTGCTGGCCAGCATCTCACTCAACTCTGTCACCCTGACACAAGAGGCAAATCGGCTCAACTCTTCCAAATTGGACTGTAGCCTGCTGAAATCTAGTCTTCACATTTCAAACATGCGGTTCAACTGTTCCATTGATGTTGTTTGCTTATAGCAAGTACTGCACCAAAAGACACTTTAAAATCTTTTCTCTCTGGTCAGAAATGGGGAAATTAAACATTATTTCAATACAGTTTCATTTATCCCGATGAAGACTGAATTGCCTCAAATCTTCAGAGGAGCCATGAGGACACTTCCTTCTGCAACGGCTCAGTTTGAAAAGTGAGTCACTAAATTGCACCTAGTACCGGTGATGGCCTTCACCCCACCCTGCGTCTCGCCCTCCAACCTCATAAGCCACTTCATGCCATGGTAGACTTTGCCAATTGTAGATCTGCAGCCCAAATTAAACACAAGAAACTCGGCTTTCCAAACATACAGCATTCTCCTTTTGCAGAGTCTCAGTGTTCTGTTACAATAATACTGCTGCAACGGATCAGACCCACAATCTGTCCATTGCAATTTGAGAATGTAGGTAGTGGAAGCAAAGGCTCCTTATAGAATCAATGCAACATCCAGAAACTTTACAAGCAGTAACGTGGGACCTGTATCTTTCTGGAATGCATTAGGATTCACATCCAATTCTCTTATTTTCGAGCAATGATCGGAAAATGAAACGCCGGAATGTATAATTTCACAACAGCATTTAAGAACCTTGTTACACTCACTGGGCCGCTGTAAGTGACCTACACTGGGTTCAGTCTAAGAGGGACTCTGGCTTCGTCCAGTGAGGAACACATCACCATCTCAAGTGACTCTGCATTCAGAGACACTTGAGGGCCGCCTGGTGAATGTGATCCCAGCTGCACCCATGTAAACTATATATCAGTGGGGACTGTGGGACATGCTGGTTGGGGCAGGGGAGAACAAGAGAGAGAAATGCATCACTGAGGGATGGCACACATGGGCAATGTGACACTGAGGACAAGCATTTCCACAGTCACATCACGAGGTAATGGCAGCGTTCTGGCCCACAATCATTGTCTTCAACTTTTTACACTGGTCTCAGAAAATTCTAGTGCGACAAATGGAAAACACAGTTTGCAAAGTTCGCATAGCTACGCCACAGAGTCAGCGTTAACCATCCTTCCAGCTGTAACTTTGAGTTGAGGTATTTCTATCAATGAGGGAGATGACTCGAAGCTCACCAGTGACTCTGGTGAAACATTTTATTTTGTGAATGTGCTTTTCCATAAAATCATAAATATTTCCTTTAATAATTACTCAAACGTTACAAGCCACCACCAGTCTCTAAGTGAATGTCAGCTGAGTGTCTCTGATGTGAAGCAGCAGTCCCACACACAGGCAAACGCTGAATCAATCTGGCAAAGTCCGGCGGCCGGGTTGGTATCACCGACAATGCAGGGGCTGGGTGGGGTGGAGGAGGAGAGAGAAAGGAGACAGAGATCCCAAGAGTGTGCTGAGGCGGAAGGTTCGACTGCGCCTGATCCAGTGTAGCACGATGATTTCATGACTGCGTGATCTGCAACGCTTCCAGCATATCTTCCACAACTTTGAGCGAGTACTTGGTCTCCTTCCTGTTGCGGCCTGCAAGCTGGAAGTCAAGAGGAGGAATTAGAGTCATAGAGATTTACAGCATGGAATAAGGCCCTTCGGTCCAACTTGTCCATGCCGCCCCTTTTTTAAAAAAAAAACGACTAAGCTAATCCCAATTGCCCACGTTTGGCCCATATCCCTCTATACCCAACGTACCCATGTAACTGTCTAAATGCTTTTTAAAAGACAAAATTGTACCCGCCTCTACTACTGCCTCTGGCAGCTTGTTCCAGACACTCACCACCCTCTGTGTGAAAAAAATGCCCCTCTGGACCCTTTTGTATCTCTCCCCTCTCACCTTAAACCTACGCTCTCTAGTTTTAGACTCCCCTACCTTTGGGAAAAGATATTGACTATCTAGCTGACTTATGCCCCTCATTATTTTATAGACCTCTATAAGATCACCCCTAAGCCTCCTACACTACAGGGAAAAAAGCCCCAGTCTATCCAGCCTCTCCTTATAATTCAAGTCATCAAGTCCCGGTAGCATCCCAGTAAATCTTTTTGCACTTTTTCTAGTTTAATAATATCCTTTCTATAATAGGGTGACCAGAACTGTACACAGCATTCCAAGTGTGGCCGTATCAATGCCTTGTACAACTTGAACAAGACGTCCCGACTCCCTGTATTCAATGTTCTAATTAGGTGTAGGTGCAGACTGGCACTTCTTGGATTTATGGTATTGAGTTGATAAATCCAATCACCAAAATCACTGCACTAACCACTGAAATAATGTCTAACTCAGCTTTCAAAAAAAAGAATTGAACTTGAGAGGCTTCACTTGAAGCCAAGTGACACCTTCTCAACACAACACTTTCCAATAAACTTCAGTGTAAATGTGTCCTCAATTTGCACTCAAAACATCTAAGCAACTGGTTTCTGTCCACTTGAGAATGGAGATATTTAGCGGGGAGGGAAAGAGTGGGCAAGGTTAATGTTAATTCCTGAAATATACATCTATTCTGATAATAAGGTGAAGAGGAACACTCTGACACTTCTGATGACAATCACCCAACAGTTTGCTCTCTCTCTGACCGGCCCCAGTGAACAGAGGCAGCAACAGAGATAAAGAAAGACTTGGTTCACTAAAGCTCATCACTTTGTTTGAAGCACTTGCCATCCATCAATGTGTCATCAAATTTAATTCCAAATTGTACTCAAATGTTAAGCACCCATGGACCACAGGAGTGGATTTTTAATTAAATTTCCAAAGTCTGGCTGCTGCTCTTTGGACACTTACCAAGCGCCTCGATCACACTCGGGCTGTCTAAAGTGGTCACTGGGTTTAAAATACTTGTTCATGTGACTGTCCCCCGAAATCACGGGCATTCACATCCCCAAGCTCACTCACAGGCTTTAAGCTTGGGAAAACACTGGCGGGGCAGAGACAGAGAGACAGTAAAAAAGCTGCAGAGGATTTAGTTAGCAAGCTCACTCTGCTGTCAGTTTAAAAAAAACAATCTTGGCTGCGCTCCTAAACTTAATCCATTGGTATTAAATGTCTGTGTTGACACAGACACTTGACATTTTGTGTTAAGAGATTTATTTATTTTTTTTGCACGGAGTATGGTGGACTGAGCAGTTAAGAAGCTCTGAATAATGTGATGTAATACCAGACACAAATTACATTAAAACAGAATCCACAGCAAAGTAAAAACTTCCAAAACATCTGTGTCTCTTTTCCTCGCATTTACATCCAGTATATTAAATATGCATTATTACAACCGCCCTATCAACTTCCAGGTGCAGAAAGATGAAGTACATTAAAAATGTTTAATTGTTCACTGAAACCAGCATTATTTGCATCTGTCCCTTTCCACTTGTTTATTTTAGAAATTTGTTAAAAAGTTACTTCTACTGTTTTTCTTTTTCTACACATTCTTTCAAAGAATCATGGTGGCACAGTGGTTCGCACTGCTGTCTCACAGCGCCAGGGACCCGGGTTGGGTCACTGTCTATGTGGAGTTTGCACATTCTCCTCGTGTCTGCGTGGGTTTCCTCCGGGTGCTCTGGTTTCCTCCCACAGTCTGAAAGACGTGCTGGTTAGGGTGCATTGGCCATGCTAAATTCTCCCTCAGTGTACCTGAACAGGCGCCGGAGTGTGGTGACTAGGGGATTTTCACAGTAACTTCATTGCAAGCCTACTGTGACACTAATAAATAAACTTTAAACTTTAAAAAAAGATTCATTCATGTCCAGGGACGCTGGCATCTCCACCTGGTCTAAGCCTCTGACTCCAGTCACGCACCAGTGTGTCTGACTCTTAATTACCTTCTGAAGTACATTAGCAAGCCGTTGACTTCGATCAAACTGGTGCCATCAGTGATAGGTTCATAGGGAAAGTAGGCACCCCAGGACAGGCAACAACTGTCTGACCTGCCAGCGGCATCAACATTCTCAACAATGAATAAAAAGACAGTAATTTTTTTTTTACAGAAAATTGCTCTGCTGTAGCTGTTAAATGGATTGAAATCTAGCGCGGAAACTACTCGGGGCATTGAAGGGAGGAATGGTTAATGATGTGGTGTAATGAAGACAAACTCACTGAAAGGTGTTGATGCTGCCTTTCATTGTAACTGAGACCGGAATAATCCTTTACAGGAGAATCTGGGAGGTTCAGCAAAGAACAATACAGCACAGGAACAGGCCCTTCGGTCCTCCAAGCCCGCACCGCTCATGTGCCCAACTAGACCATTCGTTTGTATCCCTCTATTCCCAGTCTGTTCATGTGGCTATCTAGATAAGTCTTAAACGATCCCAGCGTGTCCGCCTCAATCACCTTGCTTGGGAGTGCATTCCAGGCCCCCACCACCCTCTGTGTAAAATACGCCCCCCTGACATCTGTGTTGAACCTTGCCCCCCTCACCTTGAACCTGTGACCCCTTGTGTTCGTCACCTCCAACCTGGGAAAAAGCTTCCCACTGTTCACTCTATCTATCCCCTTCATAATTTTATACACCTCTATTAGGTCGCCCCTCATCCTCCGTCTTTCCAGGGAGAACATCCCCAGTTTACCCAATCTCTCCTCACAGCTGAGACCCTCCATACCAGGCAACATCCTGGTAAACCTTTTCTGTACTCTCTCCAAAGCCTCCACGTCCTTCTGGTAGTGTGGCGACCAGAACTGGACGTTTAAGGTGTAGCTTAACACTTGCATTATCTGACAATCATCAGCTCTTGAGGTTTTATCTCACGGGAGTGAATGACTGACAGCTGCTCACAACTACCTGATCCTAAACTCAACAGAACCCCTTCCTCACACTGGAAACTGCTATAGGTTTAACACAAAATCGCAACCTATAGGGGCTCAGTACACTTCTCCTTATTTACCAAGAGACACAACAAGGAAACCAATTCTGTCACACACCCGAAACTTTAACTCCTGTTTTCTCTCTCTGTAGATCCTGCCAGGCCTTTGGGATTTCTCTGGCATTTTCTACTGCATTTCAGAGTTTCAAAATCAGCAATATTTTATCTTTTGTAACTGTTTCCATTGGCAAGAAAGTCCAGAAACGAGAGCGACAGATTTTAAATTGTGACAAATGATTTAAAACAGAGTTATGAAAGGGAAGGAGATGCAAGTGTACGCTTCAAACGGGATCCAGTTAAATACTTGAAAAGGAAACATTTGCAAGACAACGGAGTAAGGGAAGGGAAGGACTAAAGAGCTGGCATACGCACAATGGGCTGAATGGCCTCCTTTTCATCCAATCCTACAGTGCAGGAGGCCATACAACCCATCGAGTCTGCACCAACCACAATCCCACCCAGGCCCTATCCCCATAACCCCAGGCATTTTACCCTAGCTAGTCCCCCTGACACTAAGGGGCAAATTAGCATGGTCAATCCACCTAACCCCGCACATCTTTTAGACTGTGGGAGGAAGCCGGAGCACCCGGAGGAATCCCTCGCAGACACGGGGAGAACGTGCAAACTCCACACAGACAGTGATCCGAGGCCGGGAATCGAGCCCGAGTCCCTGGCAGTGTGAGGCAGCAGTGCTAACCACTGTGCCACCCCATGCTGAAGCTTGTAAGAGTTGTCTGGATGTGATTCCCTCTTCCAAAAAGACAGTTATTTAATAATATGTCGGGTGCTTAAAAATTCGATACTGGTGCCAAACACTGCAGCACATTTTTATAATTACTTTATCAAAGAAAAAAGATGTTTTGGTCATTATTTTACTTCCATACAATTACTGGAGGGACAGCAGACTTCACTTGCATTTTTGTAACTTTATGTAATTGAATTAAAGATTTCCAAGACAGAATTCTACCTACAAGTATCAATAGTAAGCCCTCCTACCAAAGACCTTTGAATGGACCTACCTCGTATTAAGTTGATCTTTCTCTACACCCTAGCTATGACTGCAACACTACATTCTGCACTCTCTCCTTTCTGTCTCTCTGAACGGTATGCTTTGTCCATAAAGCGCGCAAGAAACAATACTTTTCACTGTATACTAATACATGTGACAATAATAAACCAAACATACTCAATGACATACACACACGCATGTGCGCGCAGGCACATGTGCACACACAGCTGTTTGAAAAATTACACCATACATCTGAACACCACTGAGGCCTAATTTAGAAGACAGTATTCTATGATTTATTAGCTCGGTTACGCCACACTTGGCTGTGTGTCAAGTGTTCAATTTGTGAGCAGAAACAGAGTTCTTCTGCCCTAAAATGTGTCTGAAATTTGACTCATTTGGAAAAGAGCATCATGATTTACCAGCTCGTAGGAATATTCCAAGCGAGATGAACCAGTTTATGGACATCATCTGAATCCCAATATCTGGATCTTCATATCACCAAAAGGTTCACACCCGTGCGCAATTCACGTAGTCCTTTTGTATTCTAATTTCTGAGTCAGCTGACAGAATTTGAGCCACACTCGAGACTCGAGTTTGCAAATCTAGGCCGATGCTCCAGGGGAGTGCTGAGGGAGTGCTGCACTCTCAGAGGTGCCGTTTCTCAGAAGGATGTTCTCTCACTCTAAGATGGAAAAGATCCCACAACACTATTTCTAAGAAGAGTGAGGGAGATGCACAAAAACAAAAGCTGAACGCATCAAACAGAAAGCCGAGAAAGGGAAAAAGTATCCATGTAGTAAAGTTTAAAGTTTATTTATTCATGTCACAAGTACGTTTAAATTAACACTGCAATGAAGCTACTGTGAAAATCCCCGAGTCGCCACACTCCGGTACCTGTTCGGGTTACACTGAGGGAGAATTTAGCACGGCCAATGCACCCAACCAGCACGTCTTTCGGACTGTGGGAAGAAACCGAAGCAGCCGAGGAAACCCACGCAGGCACGGGGAGAACGTGCAGACTCCGCACAGACAGTAAGCCGGGAATTGAACCTGGGTCCCTGAAATTGTGAGGCAGCAGTGCTAACCACTGTGCCGCCCGTAGAAAAAGGTGCAAAAAAATCTCGAGTCACAGTTTGAAGATGAACTCTTACTAAACGTACCGGCTATTGCTGGTGCAACTACCCGTTACTGGATCATTCCTTCACGGACAGCCAGTGAAAATAGAGGTGGACACTGGAGCCGGTTTTGTTGACACCACAAATCTTTTACCAAGAAAAGCTTTGACGTATTGCCTTGAAACTCTCGAAGACGATGTTAAAAAGCTGTACTTTGAAGGGCCACTTTTATGAAGCTGTGTAGTGGTCTGTAGACTTGTCCTTGCAAATCGTTAAAGGAAACTATCCTGCATCAATGGGAAGAACCTGGCTGAGAAAGATCAGATTAAATTGGGCCGAGGAAAATCTCATGATGGATTCCAAAGCAGGTCTACCAAAGATCTGGAAGAAACATGCCATTGTTTTCAACGGTGAGCTGGGAAACATGAAGATGATCTCAGTTAAGTTAAACGTTAAGGACGAAAGTCAGGCAAGATGCTCAAAAGCTACCGTGAACACCTTGTGAGCAATAATGGGCCGCAGTTCATTTTGCAAGAATTTACAAACTATATAAAGGAGAACGGGATTCGACACATCCGGTCCACTCTTTATCATCACTTTGGAGAGACAATGAAACATCTGTTGAAGGTAATTGGAGAGAAAAGTTTATTGTCTAAACGATTGAGCCAATTCCTGCTGACATACAGAAATTTGGTTTGATTTGTCGTATGCATTGGGATACAGTGAAAAGTATTATTTAATGCGCGCAAAACATATCGTTCATAGAGTACATAGGGGAGAAGGAAAGGAGGGGGTGCAGAATGTAGTGTTACAGTCATAGCTAGGGTGTAGAGAAAGATCAACTTAATATAAGGTAAGTCCATTCAAAAGTCTGATGGCAGCAAGGAAGAAGCTGTTCTTGAGTCAGTTGGTACGTGACCTCAGACTATTGTATCTTTTTCCCGACGGAAGAAGGTGGAAGAGAGAATGCCTGGGGTGCTTGGAGTCCTTAATTATGCTGGCTGCTTTTCCGAGGCAGCGGAAAAATGCTGCATGCTCAACAACCCATGTTTCCCTGGCTTTGTTCATGATTAAACATCAACTACACACACTGTCTGATTTGCTCAAATCACCCAAGACAAGAGAAATTGTTGAGAAAAAGCAACAAGATCAGGTTATATGACAAGAGAGCAAGGTGAAATGTCATGTTCTTCATCAGGGTCAAGAAGATCTGACAAGGAACTATACCACAAGTGAAAAGTCAATTCCTGCCATCATCTCAGCACAGACAGGACTGGTCTCCTGCACCGTGCAAACATGAGATGATATAATATGGAGAAGGGATGCAAATCAACTTTTGGCAACAAGAACCAATCTGCCAGAGACAGACTCAACAGAGTCCACAGCAAGCAGTACCAAGAACTGGAGCTTCCTGAGAACCTTACGCTACACAAGCCAACTGGGGAAGACAGTACGTAAGGTGAGAACACTTCAACACTGAGTTTACTTCAGAACACCACATCAACTCCAGTTAATACAACCACAGATGGTGTTCAAACCAAGCCAATGGCACCAGAAGTTGCGGTAAACACAAAAAGCAGGCGCCTGAGGGTCGCAGACACTCACACAGAGCGACGGCCTCCAGAACGTCTATTAACTGTTGTTCATTGATTGTTCATATTGCTAATTTTGATTGTTAACTTTATGTTGTTATTGGTGTCAGGAACCTTTGATTTGAAGGAGGAAAAGTATTGATGTTATTCCCAGTGTTTTCTCATCAGCAGCTCTGCAATGGAACAGGGGCACTTTAAGAGACCGATCACATGACATCGCTGATGCTGCCATTGGCTGTTCTGAGCAGTTGTAGAGTTAACATCTTTGTTTGAATCGTCGACCTGCAGTCTAGCTTTTAAAAACCACCATGGCCTGCATTTCTCCAATAGAACATGTACCTTACCCAGTTGTCAGCTGTTCCATTTGCCCTTTGCCCTCTTTAGCCAGGAATCCTCCTGAACCCATTTCAGAGACATTGTTGAGTATGCACCAGATCTCGGATGAGCGCTGGCCAATTTGAGATGGGTCACTCCCTGTTCCAACAACCTCAGCTGCGTTCAGCATTTACCCATGAAGTGAAGGAGGTAAATTCAGTGAGGAAAAGGTTGGGGGGGGGGGGGAGAGAGATCGTGAGTCTAAGCGTGTTCCTGATGCTGCTTCATCTACTGATGTATTAATACTCTGTGTCTCCACAGCAATTCCACACACAAATGGTTTGGATTTAGAAATTCTTTATAATGGCAGAGGTTTAATGCCCAGCTCATTGTGGGTGGCACAGTGGTTAGTACTGCTGCCTCACATCGCCAGGGACTCGGGTTCAATTCCCACTTGGGTCACTGACTGAGCGGAGTTTGCACGTTCTCCCCGTGTCCGCGTGGGTTTCCTCCCACAGTCTGAAAGATGTGTGGGTTAGGTTGATTGGCTGTGCTAAAAATTGCCCCTTAGTGTCTTGAGATGTGTAGGTTAGAGGGATTAGCGGGTAAATATGTAGGGATATGGGGGTAGGGCCTGGGTGGGATTGTGGTCGGTGCAGACTCGATGGGCCGAATGGCCTCTTTCTACACTGTAGGGTTTCTATGATTCTCTCTAGAAACCCATATTGAACTGAACTTGAACTAGCTGGGGTAAATATGTGGGGTTACGGGGATAGGGCCTAAGTGTGATTATGGTCGGTGCAGACTTAATGGGCCGAATAGTCTCTTTCTGCACTGTAGGGATTCTGCGATTGTGTGAGTAGCACTTGCCAAGAAGTACAAAAGAAAGGATGAATTGGATGAACCTGGCCGAGTGCATCACGCAGGAAAACCCTTTCCCTATCACTGAAACTAAGATGTCAAAGGAAGGAGAAGTTTCTCAGCAGGAAGAGAGATCTTACATTTCTACAGCATCATTTACAACCTCAGCGTATCCCAACTGGAGACACAGGTTCAAATCCCACCATGGCAGCTGATGGAATTTAGTTTTAATTAATAAATGTGGAGTTGAGATAAATCAGTAATGGTGACCATGAAACCATCAATTGCTGTAAAAACCCATCTGGTTCACTAAGGAAATCTGCTGTCCTTACCCGATCTGGCCTACATGTGACTCCAGATCCACAGCAATGGCTGTGAAATATGGCTCTGAAATGGCTGAGCGAGCCAATCAGTTCAAGGCTAATTTGGAATGGGCAGCGTTGGCCTTGCCAACATCCCATGAAAGAACAAAAAACTTTCAAAAAGGAATTGGATAAATGCTTGGAAGGGAAAGTTTTGCAGTGCTGTGAGAAGGAGCAGAGGGAGTGCGATTAATTCAAATTAATGAAGTTGAAAGAGTTGCTACAAACACAATGTACTGAATCGTTCCCGCCGTGTGAATGTCTGTTTAGCTTTTTGTGGAGGCCCTTTCAAGCACAAAATGAGTAAAACTAGCTCGGACACTGCTGCAGCACTCCAAACCCCTTTCATTAACATTTCTATAGCACTGTCGACCCACACTCACCTGCCTCACCGCACGAGTGACTGCAGACTTCCCATAGGCAAAACACCGGGAAAAATCTGCAGAGCAAGTGATCCAACCAAATGAATTCTGAACATTATGGGCACAGCCAAAAGCTGAGTACAGTTGCAGCAAGGCAAAATGTAATTTGTACCATAATGCTTCCAACATTGTACAATCTTCAGCTGCTGTATAAATACAGAATTAAACTGTCCACCCGTTCATCAGCTTTGACAGAGTATCTTTAGAACAATTACTGCAGGAGAACAGAACGCTCACTCAAACTACATTTTACTTATTTGGGTTTTAAGTAGATCAATCACTGGGAGAAGAACAAATTTAAACAGTCTGACTGGATGCTCAGAAACTTGATATTTTCCATAACAATCACTGAAAAACTTTGCTTATTTGTATTTTTGCCAGTTTTTTGAGATTGAACTTGTTGCTTTTCCAATTATTCCTTTCCAACATTCTGTCTTTGTTCATCTCTTGTCAAGAGGTCTCTCACGGACAGATTGCACAGTAGGAAAAACTAGAACTCGAGGGCACAACCTCAGACTAAAGGGACGATCCTTTAAAACAGAGATGAGGAGGAATTTCTTCAGCCAGAGAGTGGTGAATCTGTGGAACTCTTTGCCGCAGAAGGCTGTAGAGGCCGGGTCATTGAGTGTCTTTAAGACAGAGATAGATAGGTTCTTGATTAATAAGGGGATCGGGGTTATGGGGAAAAGGCAGGAGAATGGGGATGAGAAAAATATCAGCCATGATTGAATGGCAGAGCAGACTCGATGGGCCGAGTGGCCTCATTCAGCTCTTATGTCTTATGGTCTATCTCTCTGGAGAGGTAGCGCATCAGAGTTATGTTTTAAATTCATTCATGAGGTGTAACCATTGCTGAAAAGACCAGTATCGTTTGTCCATCCCTATTTGCAATTGAGAAGGTGATGGTGAGAAATCATCTCTAACTACTGTAATTTGTGTATTGATGACACACCCACAGTGCTGTTAGGGAGGGAGTTCCAGGATTTTGACCCAGTGACAGTGAAGGAACGGTGATATACAAAGAACAGTAGAGCACAGGAACAGGCCCTTCAACCTGCCAAGCCTGTGCCTATCATGTTGCCTGCCTAAACTAAAACCGTATGCACTTACAGAATCCGTATCCTTCCATTCCCATCCTGTTCATGTATTCATCAAGATGCTCCTTAAATGCCGCTATCGTACCTACTCCCACCACCTCCCCGGGCAACGCGTTCCAGACATTCATCACCCTCTGTGTAAAAAAAACTTGCCTCGCACATCTCCTCTAAACTTTTCCCCACGCACCTTAAACCTATGCCCCCCAGTACTTGACTTTTCTACCCTAGGAAAGAGCCTATCCACTCTGTCCATGCCACTCATAATCTTGTAAACCCCCGTCATTCCAGTGAGAACAAACAGAGTTTATCCAACCTCTCCTCATAGCTAATAACCTCCAGACCAGGCAGCATTCTGGTAAACCTCTTCTGTACCCTCTCCAAAGCACCCACATCTTTCTGGTAGTGTGGCAACCAGAATTGTTCACTAAATTCTAAATGATGCCTAACTAAGGTTCTGTACAGCTGCAGCATGACCTGTGAATTTTTATACTTAATGCCACGACCGATGAAGGCAAGCTTGTCGTATGCCCTCTTGACTATCTTATCCACCTACTTTGCCACTTTCAGTGATCAGTGGACATGCACGCCCAGATCTCTCTGCCTGTCAATACTCTTAAGGGTTCTACCATTTACTGTACAACTCCTACATGCCTTGGACCTTCCAAAATGCATTATCTCACACTTGTCCGGATTAACCTCCATCTGCCTTTTCACTGCCCAAGTCTCCAACCGGTCTATAACTTGTTGCATTCTCTGACAATCCGATGTATTTCCAAATCAGGATGGAGAGCGACTTGGAGATGGTGGTATTCTCATGTTTCTGCTGGTCTTTATCTTCGAGGTGGTTGAGATCACGGGTGAAGCCTTGGTGAGTTGCAGTGTATCTTGTAGCTGCTACACACCGCTGCCACTACCTGTCACTTGTGGTGGATGGGGGGGCGGCTAATCAAGCAGGGCTGCTTTGCCCTGGATGGTGTTGAGCTTCTCCAGTGTTGTTGGAGCTGCACCCATCCAGGCGAGTGGGGAGTATCCCATCACACACCTGATGTGTGCCTTGTAGATGGTGGACAGGCTTTGGGGGGTCGGGGGGGGGGTGAGTTACTCGCTGCAGAATTCCTAGCCTTTTTTCTGGTTTTGTAGCCATTATCCTGCGTTGCCCAGGATCTCACTGAAAGAACCAATGTTAGCAACATAATTCAGTGCTGTTGCTGTCTACATGATAGCAATCTGACTTGAATCCGACTCCTGGGACCTGAACCCATTATCCAGACTGAAGCAACGGATGGTTGGAGATGCAGTCATTCGGATGATGCAGTAAACTCCAGAGCACTATATCAAATTCGAGTAGGAAAGTCCTCTCCAGTGTCTTCACCAATATTTGTCCCCCAGCATCTAAAACAGGCTATTTGCTCATTATCACATTGCTGTTAATGGGAGCTTGTATTGCTCAGATCAGCTGCCACATTTTCCAACATTACAACAGTAACTACGCTGCAAAGCACTAGGCCCATCCCTGAGCTTGTCCATGTTTTCACCCAGTACATCCTTTCATAGCAACCAAGCACTTACACAATCTACAAGATAGAGCAGCAACCCAAATGGTGCCCGTATTCTCTCAGCTGTGTTTTTAAAGTGTTTCAGGAATTTCTTTCCCCTCTTTAACCTTTTCTTTTCCCCTCGAGCCTTATACCATTTCCTGATTGAAACCGAGAGTCAATGCCCTACAGACAAACCTCAACCAGTGTCAGTTTTAGCTGTAAACAGGGAACCACCATAAGGCATTGGAGCAGAATTAGGCCACTCGGCCCATCGAGTCTGCTCCGCCATTCAATCATGGCTGATTTTTCCTCATCCCCATTCTCCTGCTTTTTCCCATAACCCCTGATTCCCTTATTAATCAAGAACCTATCTATCTCTGTCTTAAAGACACTCAATGACCCGGCCTCCACAGCCTTCTGCGGCAAAGAGTTCCACAGATTCACCACTCTCTGGCTGAAGAAATTCCTCCTCATCTCTGTTTTAAAGAATCGTCCCTTTAGTCTGAGGTTGTGCCCTCCGGTTCTAGTGAATCACGTGGACAAGCGCCCAGTATCTGCACCTGTAATCACCAAATGCATTTACTTCTGGGCACTGCGCTTAAACCTGGTATTCCCTTATTAATCTACTGCATTTCCTGAAAAAATCCAGAACGGATATACGACAGTACGATATGTATGTGCTCGATGTGTTGAAGCAAGAGTTGCTTACTTTTTGCAAATCCATACTCCAATTGGGGTCATTCACTTCTGCCTCAATTAAAATAATCGATAATAGAAGCAGTACTTTCCGAGCAACTACAACCACTTTTTAACAACTAAATATGCAAAGTCTACTTCCTGTCTAACCACTGCCAATTTTCAATACCAGATTCGAATGAGAGCAAAGTCATGCCTCTCTTCAGTCCGAATCAGATTAACAAAGACGTAATGAGTTCTCTTTCAAAAACACTCAAGTAAACATTCAAGGACTATTCAAATCATGGCTCCTTAACTTCCAACTTATTATGCTTTCTGTAATTGCTTCCTTCCCTGCAGAGAGAAATACCTTGTCATTTTAAAAAAAAGTGAATTTCAATTAGCCGCAAACAAATATATAGAATAAGAGTTTGAGTTATAAGGAGAGGCTGGATAGACTGGGACTTTTTTTTCCCAGGAGCGTAGGAGGCTTAGTGGTGATCTTACAGAGGTCTATAAAATAATGAGATCAGCTAGATAGTCAACATCTTTTCCCAAAGGTCGGGGAGTCTAAAACTAGAGGGCGTAGGTTTAAGGTGAGATGGGAGAGATACAAAAGGGTCCAGAGGGGCAATTTTTTCACACAGAGGGCGGTGTTTGGAACAAGCTGCCAGAGGCAGTAGTAGAGGCGGGTACAATTTTGTCTTTTAAAAAGCATTTACACAGTTACATGAGTAAGATGGGTTTAGAGGGATATGGGCCAAACACGGGCAATTGGGATTAGCTTAGTGGTAAAAAAAAGAGGGGCGGCATGGACAAGTTGGGCTGAAGGGCCTGTCTCCATGCTGTCAACCTCTATCACAGGTTTGCATAATTCTACATAGCAGTACCATTGCCATTTTTGCAGATCAATGATTGAAGCCATGCTCTGCTGCGGTCATTTTAAAACTGTAACTTCCTGACTACAAGCACATGGAGGTGTTGCTCCAGTAATGGCCCACGTGGGTGCATGAGAACCAGCTGTTGTCCTGCAGCTGAACTCTAAATCAGAGTTCTGACCCTTTGCTCCACACTCCCACCGACACATGCCTGAATACCTTAAGTGCGCACCTCCCTGGAATGGTGATGATAATCACCAGGTAACACTGGCACTGACATTCTAATGACCAAAATCCCGCAGAGGAGGCAACCCTTTGTCACAATCAATCAGCGCGCCCTGTCCAGCTGTGTCTTTAAGCCAAAGAGGACGGCGGTTTCAAAGAAACAGAACATTAGAGTGGGCCCAAAGGGCAAAGAAACATGCCCTTTAATTTTCATTTGCCGGTAGGTGCAGGCACCTTTCACACACTTGGTTCCCACAACTGGTCAGCGCGATAAAAGCTTTCAAGTTAGGCTAGAAGCAGTCGAGGAGATTGCTTGCGACTTCCTTTCCCCAGCTGATAAAGAAAGTTACATTTGTGCTGGAAGAGAACAGAAGCCCTTTCTTCACTGGCCTCACATTCCCATGCAAACCAAAACGGCCCTAATCAGATGCCAGGGGAGTTCCAGTCGCTCCAGGAACAGCTTTGATGCAGAGTGCGTTTTAACTTGGCTGCAGATGTCAGTCCTTGGGAACCTAGAGATAAAAATCAGACAAACTAGAACATAACCAGGGCTGCTGACCTGGGAAACCAGCAGCAGAAGTGAGGAGAGCTCTAATGGAACCAGAAACCGGATGATGAATAAAACACTGCCAGGTTTCTAACATTATAAGGCAGCTAATTTTCAGAAAGATCATTACTTCACTGAAAAGCAAGCTGATTTGAACAATGTTGCATCGTTGGGAGATTAAATAAGAGCACACGATTTAGGAATAGGAATTAGCCATTAGGCCTTTCGAGCCTGCTCCGCCATTTGATAAGATCTGATTGTGGTCTCAACTGCACTTTCCCATCTGCCCCTCCATAACCCTCGCCTTCATTATCTATCAAAAATCTATCCAATTCAGCCAGAAAGGAAATCAATGACCCAGCGTCCATCGCTTTCAGGAGGGAGAGAACTGCAGACTAAAGATTCTCAGAGGGGGGAAATTTCACCTCATCAACATCTTAAAAGGGACACACCTTATTTTTAAACTGTATCTCCTTGGCTCCTCCAACAGAAAGCAACATCCTTCTGGTATCCATCCTTTCAAGTCCTGCCAGGATCTTACATCTTTCACTCCAGTGGGTATAGGTCTAACCAGCTTAACCTTTCATTCAATGACATTCAACATCTGATCATCACTTCAAAGCTCTGACTTGGAGAAGAATGACCGTGAACACCTTTTACCAGGCTGAATTTTATATTGAGAAACGTAACTCTAGCAGCAATGGACAAAACAGGCCAAGCACCAGGTCCAAAGTGATCCAGCACCATGGAATGGTGCCCAGGCTAATACGGGACATTTATTTGGTCTGGATAGATAGGCAAGTTAGATAGTCAACATTTTTTCCCCAAAGGTAGGGAGTCTAAAACTAGAGGGCATAGGTTTAAGGTGAGAGGGGAGAGATACAAAGCGTCCAGAGGGGCAAGTTGTTCACACAGAGGGTGGTGAGTGTCTGGAACAAGCTGCCAGAGGCAGTAGTAGAGGCGGTACAATTTTGTCTTTTAAAAAGCATTTAGACAATTACATGGGTAAGATGGGTATCGAGGGAAATGGGGCAAACACGGGCAATTGGGACCAGCTTAGTGGTTAAAAAATGGACAAGTTGGGCCGAAGGGCCTGTTTCCATGCTGTAAACCTCTGACTCGATAAGTTGTCACGGTTACCGTGTGTTGTTCTTAGTGCTGATCAGGTGTCCATTAAAATTTATCCCTTCACAACCAGTTCTGTTCAACTCAGCTACACTCACCAAAGCAGAAATGCTCCGAAATAAACTTCTGTCTTTGGTTAAACTAGCTTCTTAAAACTAAAGATTGCTAGTTACCAATAACGGATGCAATTCATATTTTCGGCTTGGGAGGGGAGTAATATTCAGCAACTTGCCAACTCCACTGTTTGGAATAATGAAGCCTCGAGTCCAATACATTAGGCTGTGTCTTAACTTGGTGGCACCTTCCACACTGGGAATAAAGCACGCACTCAACTACCAACAGCCAACAGCCAAGCGACTGCAACATATGTCCACCATGAGGCAACATTCAAACATACTTAGCACAGCCCGGAACCTATCCGGATCAGAGAAACATCCACATGCCAATGTACCCATGATGGAATCCACTCCTTTCACCAAACCACTAAGATACATCTGTCAGGGTTCAGACCCAATATGCATCTCAACAAACAGATAATCCTATTTTATTTTTTTATTTTCTCCTGAACTTATCTTCGGCAATATGGTTCCTGCAGGAGGCAGGAAACAAGTGGTTGCAGCATTGAGGGAATATAACTTCTTATTGCAATCGTATGCATTCTGTTACATTCATCTGCAGCTTGGTATGTTCATAAATTTCACCCAATACAAAGACCAGGGCATTGCAAAGCATTTTGCAGACAAGCCCAATGAAGTACTTCTTGAAGTGTAGTCACGACTGTAATGTAGGAAATACTGCAACCAATTTGCACAAAGCAAGCTCCCACAAACAACAGACTGTTAACTGTCAGATCGGCGTTGAGTGGAGGTGGCTGAGGATAAATAATGGCCTGGAACACCTCTGGAAGAAGTCCTCTGCTCTTCTTGAAATAATGGGATGGGTTCACAAACTGGGAGGGCAGATAAGACTTCAGTCTGACGTCTCATCTGAAAACCATAGCAGCAATTAACATTATTTTGTTGTTGTCGATAAAAGCACAATTGCCATTCCTGAGTTCCAGCTCACAGTATGCCATTTCACCCCACTTCCCTGGTGAATGAAGCATACTCGCAGGCTGATCTTGCTGAACTGGGGGCAATTCTATCAGAAATTACAAGCTGACTTTCAAACTATGTGGTTTTGTGCACTCAAGTAGAACGCAAACTTCACGCTGCAGTTCCAAGATCCATCTCACTGAGCTGCATATCAACAATGAGGGGATGGGCAAACCATAAACTCTCTGTTTTATTAATTCCAGATAACAGTATAAAAAAACTAAGATTGAAAAGATGCACGCAGTTAAACATTGTGCACTTGCTACTCTCATTTTAAAAAAAATGAAATGATTGCACATAATTCCCTTAATTGCAGAATAAACTGAGTTTAACAATGTCACGTTCAAGTTATCAATTCAGTTTTAATTGGTAATATTTTTATCTTAGCTTACTGAGGAAAGAATTGTAGAAATAATAAATAACAGCATTCTCGCTGGTATGTCTAAGATAATGCAATGGCACAAAGCATATTAAACTGTGGTGTTTTGCATGGCAAATTATTCATAATGTTCTCCAGCTGAAGACATGCGAATGTGGCAGACAAATCATAACTTGTGGCCAAATCACACAAGAGCAGATGACAACATTTGATGGGTGCAGTTTTAGTTAAACAGCAGCACTGTGTGGAGTGATCCTGCTTACTCCTGTTTACGTTTCTTAATTCTGCGGAAGGTATTAAAAAGTAGAATTCCTGATAGAGGATTCTCCAAATGCGCTGGGAAAGCAGAACGTCCTAAAATACTCAGAGGAAAAGGCAGACCTGCTGCAACTGCACACGGCTCTGAACTCTGGCATTTCCTTGCTAAACCTCTCTCTCTCTTTCTCTATTTTAAGATGTGGAGATGCTGGCGTTGGACTGGGGTGGGCACAGTAAAAAGTCTCACAACACCAGGTTAAAGTCCAACAGGTTTATTTGATAGCACAAGCCACTAGCTTTCAGAGCGCTGCCCCTTCATCGGGTGAGTGGGAGTTCTGTTCACAAACAGGGCATATAAAGGCACAGGCTCAATTTGTAAATTGAGACACATTTGTAAGATAATGGTTGGTTACCTGTAAAGACTCGCAGATTCCAAATAAACCTTCTATTTTAAGACACTCTTGATCACCTACTTCTCTGTCCAAGCTCTTGGTTACCTGTTCAAACATCTCATGTGACTTGGTGACAAATCCTGTCAGATAATGCTCCTGTGAAGCGCCTTGGGATATTCTACTCGTCACAGGTGTGACGCACGCACACACACACACACACACACACACACACACACACACACGAGCTGCTGCTACTGGAAACCTACAATAAATAACTATGGTGATCATTTTATTCATAGAAAATGGCGAAGATTTCTGTGTTCCCTTCACTTTGGTGGCCACGTGAATTCAGAGCCAATATCTGAATTGGGCTTTTTCACTCAGATATTTTAATGCGATTTATATGCTTGGCCAATTATTAATCTTAGAATAATTTTTCTCACAATCAGGACCAGATGACTTGAGCACCAATAATTAAAACTAGAACCAGGGATCATTTAGCTGAAAAATGACCGTCAGTGTAGCTGACATCAATAAGGAAAAATGCATTTATCAAAACTGACTGCTCAAAACGTACAAGGAAAATGTTAAGCTGGACTGGTGAACCAAGCGATGGGGAAACCTTTGCCAGAAGTGTACAGAGTGTATAAGACATACTGCACGCTCATTGAAGAGTGGAGTATTTCGAGTTCAGGCTACTCAGAGCGTGCAGACTGCTCATTTGAGTGATTAAAACCAATACAAATACAACCCATTTTTCTTCTTTATAAATTGGAGAAAATACAAGGCTAAGGTATAATTTTATTATGAAAGTACCTTGTTAAAACAAACACAGCAAGAATTTGACACAATAGCTAAAGGCATAGACCCTCCAATGGGATTGAATGACTTAAAACCACACAGTAAGTCAGAAATAGAATTTAACCATGCTGATACAGCTTTTCTAATCATAAGGTTTTGTTTGGTGGAACTCCTCTGAAGCATCTTGTGATGTTTTACTGTCATAAAGGCACTATACACATGCATACTTGGGTTGTATTGTTACAAGACTTGCCTGGCCTGTTCAAACTGTTTCCCCTGGTGTTGCAAACCATTCTTCAGTTGAATGGGCATCTGAGTGACCTGTGTATGCACTCTGCTGACAGTGGTCAAGAGGTGGTCGTGTGAGAAAGGCTGAAGTGTCAACATCCTATAACACCTCGATCGCTGGCAGGGAGGTGATCTGCCCTGAACATGATCTTCTACTCAAGGTCAGGGGTTTGCAACTGAGCAGCCACCCAAACTATGGCCCAGCTTATCAAAATATAGACCTTTCTGCAGCGCTTCACTCTAACTCAACTTAAGAGTGGATTAAGAGTTTGATAACTGTCTATACAATGGCTGAAAGATCTATAATGCGGAGATTACATAAATTCCAAACGTCCATTCAGCCTGTACCTCGTCCTGAAGTCTCAGTAAAATCCATTTAACTACCAGGATTCTATCTGTTTGAAATACATGAAATCCTAGATGCACAGCGGGTTAGGGAGCTTCTGCAAGGGCTAAGGGAGTTGACATCCTGAAATCCTTTTTTTCTGAGCCTGAATTAAACCCATCCGCAATTGGCTTCCATTTTCCAGTTCCAGCATTTACACTTAATTTAAGATCATAGAATCCTACAGTGCAGAAGGAGGCCATTCGGCCCATCGAGCCTGCAGCAGCCACAATCCCACCCAGGCCCTATTCCCATAACCCTACTTATTTATCCTGACACTAAGGGGGCAATTTTTGCATGGTCAATCAACTTAACCCGCACATCTTTTGGAGTGCGGGAGAAAACTGGAGCACCCGGAGGAAACAGTAGCACAGTGGTTAGCACTGCTGCTTCACAGCTCCAGGGACCTGGGTTCGAATCCCGGCTCGGGTCACTGTCTGTGTGGAGTTTGCACATTCTCCCTGTGTCTGCGTGGGTTTCCTCCGGGTGCTCCGGTTTCCTCCCACTGGCCAAAGATGTGCGGGCTAGGTTGATTGGCCATTCTAAATTGCCCCTTAGTGTCCCGGGGTGCATAGGTTAGAGGGATTAGCGGGTAAATATATGGGGATAGGGCCTGGGTGGGATTGTGGTTGGTGCAGACTCGATGGGCCGAATGGCCTCTTTCTGCACTGTAGGATTCTATGAAACCCACGCAGACACGGGTAGAACATGCAAACTCCACACAGACAGCGACCCAAACCGGGAATAGAACCCGGGTCCCTGGCGCTGTGAGGCAGCAGTGCTAACCACTGTGCCACCCCATTAATCTGAATGAATTCTGTTTAATTTACCTTCATAGCCCAGCTACATGGCATTACTGCTGTTCACTATCTGGGAAGAACCTGCACATTTTCTTTTTGCAGCTATTAATATTCAAAGAGGCGTTGGATAAACACTAGAAAAGAGCAGCAGGCAGAGAGACTAATTGAATGGTTTTTCCAAAGAGCTATCACAGGTACGAGTGGCCTTTGTCCTTTGCTATGGAATTCAATCATTTCAATAGAACAGAAAGACAAGTGGATTCACTTAAAGTGCATGCACTCTGTATAAATGGTGAATATTTGAGAATATACTGCGCGCACACAGCCTATTCACTCTTCAAAGGTCAACCTTCAAAGAGCCTCAAGTCTTTTCTGAGCATTTGCTGCCATTTTGAATGCAGTTTTATATTGAAGTGAAGGAACAGATCGCGTCATCTTTCCTCGAAAGAGAGCTCCAGGGTCCCAGATGGTTCTCGCTAAATTTTATTCCCTCAAGTAGCCGCGCCCGAAGTTCAATCCCTGGTCCGTGGCCAAGTCTGCTGATCTCAGCCAAGCTAGTTATGGAGGCTCGATAATTGGCATCAGTATGCTAGGGGTGAGGAGGTCAAACCATAGTGGCAGATGCTGACAGCTTCCCAGCAAGCCTGTGCTGCAACTCCACGTGCAGGAACATCAGGAAAGGCTCAAGTCAGAGAGAAAAGCGCATCATTCTGAAATTTCTTTTTAAAATCCCAGAAAATGCCATAAACATTCAGCAGTTCAGACAGTGTCTGAGGAGAGAAGGGAGGCCAGGCTAATATTTCAGGCGATTAACCTTTGTCAGAAACAAATAGTCATCAGCCTCAAATGTGACCCTATCTTCAGCTCTCCGTGAGAGGCGGGGGTCAGGTACGGCTGCATAACTCCCATCGTCAAATAGTCCTCCTGTCTCATATTAGGAGTTTCCATGTGGGCAGGAGCATGGGAGTGACGTATCTGAGCGAGGGGATAACAATCTCAAAGGGAAGAAAGAAGAAATACATTGTAATTACATCTCAAAAACCAGCCATTTAGTCCAACTGGTCTGCACCAGTGTTTAAGCTCCACACATGCCTCCTCCCACTCTCCACATCTCACCTTGTCAAGATAACCTTCTATTTTTTTCTGCCCCGTGTTCATCTAGCTTCCCCTTAAGTGAATCTACACGATTCACCTCAATAACTCCATGTAGTCATGTATTCCACATTCTCACCACTGTCTGGGTAAACACCTTTCTCCTGAATTTCCTGTTGCATTTATTAGTGACTAGTGGAACGTATAGTGCCTAGTTTTGGTCTTATACCAGAGGTGAAAACATCTTCTGTATGTCTACCCTATCAAACTTTCATCATTTTAAAGACTTTGACCAGTTCACCCCACAGCCTTCTGATTTCCAGAGGAAGGAATTCGAGTCCATTCAGCTTTTCCTGATAATTTGCTGACAAAAATTGGGTGAAACTATTGCTGGGCAAAACAAAATTCATCACATAGAAGCATAGAATCCTACAGTGCAGAAGGAGGCCATTCAGCCCATCGAGTCTGCACTGACCACAATCCCACCCAGGCCCTATCCCCATAACCCCTTCCATTTACCTTAGATAGTTCTCCTGACACTAAGGGGCAATTTATCACAGCCAATCAACCTAACCGGCACATCTTTGGACTGTGTGAGGAAACTGGAGCACCCGGAGGAAACCCACGCAGACACGGGGAGAATATGCAAACTTCACACAGACAGTGACCCAAGCTGGGGATCAAACCTGGGTCCCTGGCGCTGTGAGGCAGCAGTGCTAACCACTGTGCCGCCCCTGTGATATATGCAAGTATCATCCAATTGCCCTGCTAAATTCAGCCATTATGCACACGATTCATCTTGTAAAATCTCAGTGTGTTGCTAATTCAGGGTGATGAAAGCTCTGGAATAGAATGGTTATGTTCTTTGTACCTGTCAGCTATGCTCTTGGGAGTGAGTGAGTGGAAGATGTACAACGAGCAGCCCAGGGATCACTGAGCTTTTGTTTTTTAGACACTTTCCTAACAGCCAGCTCTGAGGTTTCCTGGGCATGGCAGATTCCCATGTGTTGGGCGGTTACATGCTGTCACTTCATAAGATATCGGAAAAATATAGTTAACTTCCCCTCCACTGGACCATGATGTTTTGTTGAATACCATTTCCTTCAGATGAGCTGGATCGTCAAATCCTTTTAGATAATTCCACCCCCTCCCACATCACACAAGACAAACAGTGCAGCAAGTCAACTTCACATTCAAGTTCTTGATAAGACATTGAAGAACCGTCTTCACGGCACAAAATTGAATTGGGGGGGGGGGGGAGAGAGAGAGAGAGAGAGAGAGAAAAAGAACTGATCAGTAAAAATCACAAAAACTCCAGTGCAATATGGTTTGGTGTTTCAAAAACATTCTTCAACACTCAGCAATCTATTTTTGACCCCACTCCTATTTCTCATCTCAATGGGGCCCCTCAGCAATATCATCTGGAAACATGACGCCAGGTTCCAATCTCATCACTGGTTTCAGCCCCTCCACTGTCTGTGTTGTCAGACTATCTGCCCGAGATTCAACACACGATGAATTCCATTTCCTCCAGTGAAGCATTGGCAGGATTGAGGCCCTCGTCTTCAGCTCTTGCCACCAAACCCGTTCCCTCCAATCCATACCCCCTCCACCGGCCACTGTCTCTGACAGAACCAGGTTGTTCTCAACCTCAGTGCCCCGTTTAATCTCCAGCTGAGGTTCCAACTTCACACTGAGACCGTCTACTTCTACCCCACTGCTAACAACCTTCTGCCACATAGTCCAAGTCTCAAACCCTGTGAATGGGGCAGGAGGGAGAGCAGAGACTGTTCCTCACTCTCTCCACACCATAGTGGAAAAAGTTAATTTGAGTTCACAAGTTTTTTTATTTATTAGTCACAAGTAAGGCTTACATTAACACTGCAATTAAGTTCCTGTGAAATTCTCCTAGTCGCCACACTTAGGTAGCTGTTCGGGTCAATGTATCAAACCGGCACGTCTTTCAGATTGTGGGAGGAAACCGGAGCACCCGGAGGAAACCCACGCAGACACTAGGAGAACATGTAAACTCCACACAGCCAGTGACCCAAGTGGGGAATCGAACCCGGGTCCTTGATGCAGTGAGGCAGCACTGTGCCACCGTGCCGCCCCAGAACAACTGAACAACAAACTGAACAATTCAAAAGGGTGTTCCCGTATTACCGTCTAATCACACCAGCAACTTACAGTGCTTTCCATATAGTCACGTCACTCACCAGTACAAAGTCTACAACTTTTTGTGCGTGTGTAAACCAACCTGCTCCTGGTTTTGAGCTCTGCAGATGCTGCTTAATAACCAGGGCACACTTTCCAGGAGCTTTACAGGCAGACAACCCAAGGGCAAAATCATGAGAGGTCTGTCAGTGATGCATGTATTTGATTTTAAATCCCCTTAAAATATTCTGAAAAGGAATGGATTCTTGACCTGGGCTGAAAACACAGGTGATCAGATGACAAAGCTTTTACCAACGTTCTTGCGAAGACGCTCGGGTGTGTGTGACCGTGCGACAGCCCGGAAACTACCGCACAAACCTGGTTCTGATCATCACTCTGCATCACAGAGCTTACAAGCTACTGCAAATCTTAAAAATTGTCTATGCACAAAGACAACATTATGAAGGGGACATTGGCTTTCAGTACTGTGCATTCCCTAATATGCTTCAATAAAAAATGTAGAAACGTATGATACCTTCAGCTAAATAGCTGCCCACCAAGTCAGCCAGATGATAAAGCAGTAGCTAAGCAAAATCTCACCCATCCAAATATAAGCCCCATTTGAAAGCTATTACAATCTTGTGAGCTACTGACACTCGTATGTTTTCATCCTTCACGGAGCACCCACTAATTCCCTGATTTACAGTCACGAGCATGGAGTTAATTTAATATAATATCAGTAATAATGAAGTCCTTATGTTAATAGAACAGATTGGTTTATGATGAATTTAATCATGACAACGAGACAACAGCTGACAAAAGCTCTGCCGTGCTGTATTTTAAATGATCTATTGTGATTAGTGCAGCTACCTGACAAATACTAAATCTTTTCCACTCTTCAAACTGGAATGTGGAGGAAACAAATTGCCGGCTTGGTCAAACAGCTGCCTTGCGGTTAAAGTAGGGTTGCATCTTCACAAATCACTCTGGCCGCATTATAATTTATCTCGCTGACATTATATTAAACGAGACATGATACCATTTCACTGCTCCTTAGTTCCCTGAAATGAGATCAAATGTTAACATGATCTCTGCCGAGTAACACTGAGAACTTTGGCATCATATTCTGAAATAAATCACAATGTGGTAGAATGCAAACTTTTCGCAAGAAGCGATATCCTAAACATAACAATCCAAGCAAATCATTGAATTGACCAGGTTAAGTACAGATGCACCTACAAGACCATCTTGCACGACTTCTTCCAGGTTAATGTGCAGCGGTCAGTGGGATGTCTGCTTCTGCAAACATTCAATTCAACTGGGAAGGGGCAAATATTCAGAGCCAATTAAAGTTTGAACTCTCTCGTGAACTCTGGCATGAATCACTGCAAAGATGAGAGTTTTATTATTTTTATGAAGGATTTGAGTTTCCTTGGAGCAGTTGTATTGGAGCAATGAACATCTGTCACAGCATTTAGCCTGTATTGCTGCCAAAGCGAGTTCAACTTCAACAAACAAATTGGAGATAAATGCAACTTCTCCTCCTGCCTGCGCCCATTTTCTGGTTAAACAGCCTGGCTACATACAGCTGCCACGGTATCACCAAAGGATCCTGTTCAGAGTGAATTCTTTCAACAGGTTTCACTTGTTCTGGCTGCCTGCGTGTGCATCTACGATTTCCATCACTCCACCACTGATGGACTTGCCTTCAGCTGCTTACACCTCAAGCTCTGTAAGAAGTCTCACAGCACCAGGTTAAAGTCCAACAGGTTCATTTGGAATCACGAGCTTTCGGAGCGCTGCTCCTTCATCAGGGTGATGAAGGAGCACCTGATCAGGTGCACCTGATGAAGGGGCAGCGCTCCAAAAGATCGTGATTACAAATTAAACCTGTTGGACTTTAACTCGGTGTCGTGAGACTTCTTACTGTGCCCACCCCAGTCCAACGCCGGCATCTCCACATCATGACCTCAAGTTATAGAATTCCCTCCCTTAAGCTCTCTCTCCTCCTACCAGCTGTTCCTTAAAATCCTATCCCTTCACCTTGTTGTCAGCTTGCCTAATATCTTTATGGGGTATGGTATCAAATGGTAACATTGCTGTGAAGCACCTTGGGATCTTTTATCTGTATTAATGCTGCTATATAAACACAGATTGTTGTTGTATGGTGCATCAGAGAACCTCATGGCACAGATGGAAATCATTTGACTCATATTGTGTATGTGTTGCCTCTTTCAAAAAGCTATCTATTAGTCCCACATTCCTGTTATTGCCCCAGGGCCAGAAAGCTTCTGGTTTTTAAGCATTTATTCTACCCCCTTTTGAAAGTCACTATTGAATCAGCTTCTGTTGCCCTTTCAGGCATCACAGCGACTTGCTCCATTAAAAAGAATTCTCCAAGCCTCTCACTGATTATCAATCTGTGCCCTTGTGTTACTGACTGACAACAGCTTCTTCCTTATTTACTCCATCAAAACCCTTCAGAAATTTGGACACCTTTATGAAGTCTCCCCTTAACCTCTGGTCCAAGGAAAACAATCCCAGCCTCCTTAAGCGCTTCATGGAACCAAGCTCCCTCATCCCGGACACCATTCCAGCAAATCACCTTGCGCGATGATGAAGGCAAAATACTGCGGATGCTGGACTCCGAAACAAAAACTGAAAATGCTGGGAAAACTCAGCAGGTCTGACCGCATCTGTGGAGGGAGATTAGAGCCAACATTTCGAGACAGGATGACCAAAGGTTCTATTCTCTCTCCACAGATGCTGTCAGACCTGCTGAGATTTTCCAGCATTTTGTGTTTCTGAAATCACCTTGTGAACTTGCTACGGCCTTATTATTCCTCCTAAATTCTTCTACAATTGGACACAATATCCCAGCTGATGCCTAACTACTGATTTATAAAGGTTCAGAATTTATGTTTGTGTACTCTATGCCTCGATTAATAAAGCTTGTGATCCCATTCGTTGTGTCAACAGCCTCATTGACTTGTCTCTCCACCTTTGATGATTTGTATAAGTGCACCCTTAGGTCTCTCGACTCCTGCACTGCTTTAACACTGTACCATTAACGTTTTATTGCCTCTCCTCATTCTTCCTTGCAAAATACAGAACTTTACAATTATTTGATTAATTTAATCTGCCATGTGTTTGTCCCTTTCATCAATTTTTGTTCTTCTGAAGTCTGCTACTATCTTTGCCATTGTTTAATACATTCTGTACACTTTGAAATTATGCTCTTATACCAAAGTTCATGTTAATGGTGGGCTAATTATGTTGTTAAAGATCCACAGATAAAGGATATTGTTTAATTAAAAATGTAAGTACATATAAAGAGAGCCTGTGAGATTTTAATTTGATAGGTTTCTGCTGTAGACTTTGTTACAGTGCCCCTCAGGGACTTCAGTTTGATTAGTTGGTTAGTTAATTTTCCCATTTGTTAACTATTTCACTCAAGAGTAGAGAGAGTCAGGGCACCTTCTGTTACTGGTTTAAGAAGGGTAGCAAGAATAATCCGGGTAATTACAGGCCGGTGAGCCTTACATCAGTGGTAGGGAAATTATTGGAGAGGATTGTTTGAGACAGGATTTATTCCCACTTGGAAATAAGTGGATGTATTAGTGAGAGGCAACATGGTTTTGCGAAGGGGAGGTCGTGTCTCACAAACTTGATCGAGTTTTTTGAGGAAGTGACGAAGATGATTGATGAGGGTAGGGCAGTGGATGTTGTCTACATGGACTTCAGTAAGGCCTTTGACAAGGTCCCGCATGGCAGACTGGTGCAGAAGGTGAAGTCACATGGGATCAGAGGTGAGCTAGCAAGGTGGATACAAAGCTGGCTCGGTCAAAGAAGACAGAGGGTAGCAGTGGAAGGGTGCGTTTCTGAATGGAGGGCTGTGACAAGTGGTGTTCCTCAGGGATCAGTGCTGGGACCTTTGCTGTTTGTAATATATATATAAATGATTTGAAGGAAAATGTAACTGTATTGATTAGTAAGTTTGCGGACGACACAAAGGTTGGTGGATTTGCGGATAGCGATGAAGACAATCAGAGTACACAGCAGGATATAGATCAGTTGGAGACTTGGGTGGAGAGATGGCAGATGGAGTTTAATCCGGACAAATGTGAGGTAATGCATTTTGGAAGGCCTAATACAGATAGGAAATATACAGTAAATGGCAGAACCCTTAAGAGTATTGATAGGCAAAGGGATCTGGGTGTACAGGTACACAGGTCACAAAGTGGCAATGCAGGTGGAGAAGGTAGTCAAGAAGGCATACGGCATGCTTGCCTTCATCGGCCGGGGCATTGAGTTTAAAAATTAGCAAGTCATGTTGCAGTTTTATAGAACCTTAGTTAGGCCGCACTTGGAATATAGTGTTCAATTCTGGTCGCCACACTACCAGAAGGATGTGGAGGCTTTGGAGAGGGTACAGAAAAGATTTACCAGGATGTTGCCTGGTATGGAGGGCATTAGCTATGAGGAGACGTTGGAGAAACTTGGTTTGTTCTCACTGGAGCGACGGAGGTTGAGGGGAGACCTGATAGAAGTCTACAAGATTATGAGAGGTATGGACAGAGTGGATAGTCAGAAGCTTTTTCCCAGGGTGGCATAGGTTTAAGGTGCGAGGGGCAAGGTTTAAAAGAGATGTACGAGGCAGATTTTTTACACAGAGAATGGTGGGTGCCTGGAACTCGTTGCCGGGGGAGGTAGTGGAAGCGGATAAGGTAGTGACTTTTAAGGGGTGTCTTGACAAGTACATGAATGAGATGGGAATAGAGGGATATGGTCCCCAGAAGGGTAGGGGGTTTAAGTTCAGTCGGGCAGCATGGTCGGTACAGGCTTGGAGGGCTGAAGGGCCCGTTCCTGTGCTGTAATTTTCTTTGTTCTTTGGTGGGTGCAGGACCTGGAACCCCCAAGATGTATTTCAATTGAATTTTGATAAGTTTTTGCTTTGCACCTTTTAGAGGGTTGTCAAATTGTTAGTTTATTTGTTTTATTGGTTTGCTTATAAAAAAAAAGCCTGGTCCCTTTAAGGGGCTATCAATTTGTTAATTTATTAGCCAATTTGTTTAGTTGATTTATTTATACACAGATGAGTAGAGGGGGAGCTTTCGACATGGACACCCTTTCTTTTACCATTGGGGGTTTGGTGTGGAGAGTGGTATATGTTGCAGCCCTGTGTAAAGTGATTACGGATGTTCAGACTCCCAGGCTGCCTGTCCTTCCTGTGGCTTCGACAAGTCCGGGTTCCATGTCCATATACAATATGTGTGGCTGCAGCCACTATTTCATCATTCGAGGAGGCTGCTCCTCAGGTCTTGCTTGTGCTTCAACCCCACGTTCCTGATCACCAGTCACCCGATGTGGATGGGGGCAGGTAGGATGGAAGTGGGGGGCCGGGCAGAGTGGAGGGCCCCCTCGTTAGCTTGCTCCTGGCAAAGGTGGCATAAACAGGTCCAGGCAGTGGGTAGTCGAGGAGTTAGCCGGTCCCTCTTCCATGGTTACGTCTTTGCCCGGATCTCCTTGGAGAAGGAGCGTGCGGTATCCACCGGTACGCCTGAGGCCTTCCCTGACTGATAAACACCCTATGGGCAGGAATGTATCACCTCCCCCCAATATATTACTGACCTTTAATGAAATAAATCTCCATTGAAGATGTGGTTTATGTTACAGTGCCCCTTCGTGTGTTTATTAGTTAATTTATTTATTTGATTTTTAATTAAAAGAGCATAGAGAGAGATGCTGGGACATGGGGTGAGTGAGGACACAGAAAGCAACTATCTACAAAAGAATTTGCATCTCGTTTCATTCTTCACCATCCAGCTTGTAATTCATTTGTCAGTTCAAATCATTATTAATCATAAAAAGAGTAATGGTTCTAATACCTGCCACTGGGGAGACAGTGCTGTATATCTCTCTCTGCAGTCTCTGGATTCAGACACAATGAAGGAGTACTCTGACAGTAGACCCTAACATCTGGGGAACATAGGGTAAAACTGGGAGGAGTTGGTCCACTCAGGAGTTTAGCAACAGTCTGACAGTCATACGCTCAGCATCATAGCTTCCATCATACCATCCCCAGGTATGTCCTGTCCCACCAGCAGGACAGATCTACCAGAGGTGGTGGCATAGTCAGGGGGGCTTTGCCCTGGGAGCCCTCAATTTGACCCCAGACCCCATGATATCTCGAAGCATCAGGTCAAACATGGGCGAGGAAACTTCCTGGATTATCATCTACCTTCCACACACGCACCCCTCCCGCCTCAGCTGATGAATCAGTACTCCTCCATGTTGAACAAGACTTGGAGGAAGCACTGAGGTGGCAAGGGCAGAAAATGTACTCTAGGTGGGGGACTTCAATGTCCATCCCCAAGAGTCTCAGTAGCACCATTATTGACCAAGCGAGCCAAGTCTTAAGTACAAAGCTGCTAGACTCAGGCTGCAGCAGCTGGTAACAGACCAATAAGGAGGAAAAATCTACTTGATCTCATTGTCATCAATCTACCTGTTGAAGATAGATCTGTTTAGAACCATAGAAAACCATAGAAACCCTACAGTGCAGAAAGAGGCCATTCGCCCCTTCGAGTCTGCACCAACCACAATCCCACCCAGGCCCTACCCCCATATCCCTACCTATTTACCCGCTAATCCCTCTAACCTGCGCATCTCAGGAAACTAAGGGGCAATTTTAGCATGGCCAATCAACCTAACCCACACATCTTTGGACTGTGGGAGGAAACCGGAACACCCTGAGTAAACCCATGCAGACACGAGGAGAATGTGCAAACTCCACACAGACAGTGACCCAAGCCGGGAATCGAACCCAAGTCCCTGGAGCTGTGAAGCAGCAGTGCTAACCACTGTGCTACCGTGTCTGTTCATGGCAGTATAAGTAGGAGTGACCACTGCACATTGTGGAGACAAAAGTCCCATCTTCATACAGAGGACACCTACAGCTTGGTATGGCTCCTGCTCTGCCCAAGATCACAAGGAACTACAAAAGGTTGTGAATGTGGCCCAATCCATCACGGAAACCAGCCTCACATCCATTGACTCTGTCTACACTTCCCGCTGTCTCAGCAAAGCAGCCAGCATAATTAAGGACCCCACGCACCCCGGACATTCTCTCTTCCACCTTCTTCCTTTGGGAAAAAGATACAAAAATTTGAGGTCACGTACCAACCAACTGAAGAACAGCTTTTTCCCTGCCGCCGTCAGACTTTTGAATGGACTTACCTTGCATTAAGCTGATCTTTCTCTACACCCTAGCTATGACTGTAACACTACATTCTGCACCCTCTCCTTTCCTTTTCTATGAACGGTATGCTTTGTATAGCGCGCAAGGAACAATACTTTTCATTGTATGTTAATACATGTGACCATAATAAATCAAATTAAATTCAAATCAAATCAAACCTTCCATCATGTTGTGTGGCACTACTGTCGTGCTAAATGGGATAGCTTCAGAACAGATCTATCAACTCAAGACTGGGCATCCATGAGGCGCTGTGGGCCATCAACAGCAGCAGAATTGTACTCAACCACAATGTGGAACCTCATGGCCTGGCATATCCCCCACTCTACCAGTATCACCAAGCCAGGGTGGTGATGAGCGCCAGGCTTGTTGCAAAATATGACACCAACCTTGTGAAGCTACAATACCAGAATGCGTACAGGCTGAACTGCAGAAGTTACAGACAAATCGATGTGATCCCACAACAACAAATCTAAGCTCTGGAGTCCTGTCACATCCAGTCGTGAATAGTGGTGGACAATTAAACAAACAGGAAGCGGCTCCACAAATATCCCCATTCTCAACGTTAGGGGAGTTCAGCACATTAGCGCAAAAGATAAAGTTTGAAGCATTTGCAGAAATCTTCAGCCAGAAGTGTCGAGTGGGTGATCCAGCTCAGCTTCTTCCACAGAACATCACCATCACAGATGTCAGTCTTCAATCAATTTGATTCATTCCATGTGATATTAACAATCGGCTGAAGGCATCGGATACTGAAAAGGCAATGGGTTCTGTCAACAACCCAGCAATCGGACTGAAAATCTGTATTCCAGAAAATTACCAAATATGTCCTGTCCACAAAAAGCAGGATCAATCCAACCTGACCAAATACCATCTCATCAGTAAACTCTCCATCATTGGCAAGTTGATGGAAGGTGTAGTTGACAGTGCTATCAACCACGACTAACTCAGCAATAACATGCTCTCACATGCTCAGTTTGGGTTCCACTAGGGCCACTCAGCTCCTGACTTCATTACAACCTTGGTTCAAACATGGACAAAGGAGCTGAATTCTAGAGGTGAGGTGAGAGTGACAGCCCTTGACATCAAGGCAGCATTCGACCGAGTGTGGCATCAAGGTGTCTGAGCAAAACTGAAAAAGATTCTCCACTAGCTGGAGTCGTACTGGCACAAAGAAAGATGGTTGCTGCTGTTAGAGGTCAAGCATCTCAGTCCCAGGGCTGCAGGAGTTCCTCAGGGTTGCCCTAGACTCAACCACCTTCAGCTGCTTTATCATTGACTTCCCCTCCATTGTAAGGCCAGAAGTGAGGATGTTTCCTGATGGTTTGCAGTTTTAGGTCTCATTGGCCTCATTCTCCACAGATAATTAAGTAGTCCATGTCCACATACTGCACAAATGCCAGACAATGGCCCTCTCCAGCCAGAGAGAGCGTCAACACCTCCCCTTGACATTTAATGGCATTACCATCATTGAATCCTTCACCAAGAACATCTTAAGGGGGGGGGTCACCATTAACCAGGATGGATCTTTGAGGATCAGTCCCATATTTATTGTGGCGACAAGAGCAGGTCAGATAATGGATATGCATGCGGTAGCGAGTAACTCACCTAGTGAATCCCAAAAATCTTTCCATCATCTGCAAGTCAGGAGTACGATGGGATATCTGCCACTTGTCTGGATGAGTGCAGCTCCAACAACACCAAAGTAGCACAATGTCATCCAGAACAAAGCAACCTATCGGCTTCCTTAAGCACGTACTCCCACCAGAACCTGTGCAGTGTTCACAGTGTGAACCATCAAGATACAATGTACCAACTCAACAAGGTCTCTTTTGACAGCAAGTCCCAATCTTCTCACTGCTACCACCTAGAAGGATGAGGGCAGCAGGCGTATGGATACACCTCAAGTCACACATCATCCTGACTTGGAAATACATCACCATTCATTGTTTCTGGGTCTAAATCCTGGAACTTCCTCTCTAACAGCACTTTGGGAAAACCTTCACTACACAAACTGCAGAGGCTGAAGATAATGGCTTGCCACCACCTTGTGAAGGGATATTAAGGATAGGAAAATGTCAGCAACACCCAATCCCGCAAATTAATTAAACAGAATGAAAAACAAGCGTTCGTCCACAACACAAAAACTGTTTTTAATACAATTATATATGGTGGTCCGGATAAACTGTTGCATCGCGGGGAACTGGAGCTGAATGTTTGTTCAGGGAAGCATGTGTTAGACACGTTAGCTCTCTCCGATTTGATTTCAGGTGCCACATGTACACAGAGGACAGAAGAGGAAAGCTGCTACTGGCCAGAACAGTCCAAAGTCAACATGCCAATATTTTACACATTAAAAATTTCAGGAGACAATACATTTTTCATTTGATCAGACCTTCTAGAAGTTAAAAACAATTCGAGTTGCCAAACGTACAACTACTTGGAACAGAGCAACTCTCTGTAGTCATTTTGTATCAGGTAAAATAAGCCTTCTCTGCACACTCTCAACGCACAGACAAAACACACACACGTCTGTTCTCAGGAAACAATACTTGTGAAGAAATGCTGCTGCATTTAAGGATATTTGGACATAACACAGGCGAAAACCATAGCAATCTACCACAAGACAAAGTACTGCAGACGCTAGAACTCTGAAACAAAAATAAAAATAGCAGAAAACACTCAGCATGTCGGGCAGCGCCTGTGGAGGTGAAAGGTCATTGACTTGAGACTTGAATTTTGTTTCTCTCATCACAGATGCTGCCTGACCTGCTGAGTATTCCCAGCATTTTCTGTTTACATTTCATAAGAATCCTGCAGTCTGTATTTTTTGGGTAATTTTACGAGCTGCAATAATACTAATGGATCAATAGAGAAACGATAGAGACCACAATGATTTCTCGGAACTGTAGAAACAAAACCATACGGTGAAACTTTCTGTTGAATACACGTCAATATGCCATCTGTCTAACTCTACAAATCAAAGTTCCAATCGTAGCACCTAATGTCAACACATTGGCACAAACAGAATGTCCTTTAATAAACATCCTTCCACATAAATTTGCGAATAGTACCCCAGTGGTTATCATACTGAACCAGCTAACTCGCAGGGTGTAAATTCAATTCCTACCATACAAGTTATGAAACTGATGGTCTTTGCAAGTTTTGTTGCAGAGACCTTGACTATGCACACTCTGGACAGCCAGGCATTCACAGCCTGTGAGGGAACAGATAAGTGAACTGACGCCCCATTTCTGGATTTTACTCCTGACAAAGTTCTCACACATTGCTCCATGCTGAAGCAAAGCTGGACTCCAGCCTATCCCCAAGCCCAAGACAGCCTCTTTTTACCACCTCACTTGTGTACACAGCCCATCATGTTCTTGATCTCTTTCTATCATTGCTTGGCCCCATCTCAAATAATTTCAACCAAAGTGGGGGCGAACCTGCTGAAATTAGCACGTGCTGTTATTTTCTTACTCACCTGATAAGCTTTGTTGATCTGTGTAGCCGCCCAAGTAGCGTACCTCATATTGTCCTTTTTCATTTTAGCGTTAGCTTTAGGGTTAGATGCAATGTGACTTGCAGACTGCAAAGGAAAGGGGAAAGAAAAACATCTTAACTTCTTCCAGCATTGGGTGCAAGCTGTGCAAATAACATTTCCCATTTTTATGATGCTGAAGAACTGAGAATCATAGAATCTCTACAGTGCAGAAGGAGGCCATTTTTACCCTTCAAGTCTGCACCGACCACAATTCCACCCACGCCCTAGCCCTCTAACCCCACGTGTTTACCCTGCTAAACCCCCGACACTAAGGGGCAAGTTAGCATGGCCACTAACTGCGCATCTCTGGAGTCTGAGGGGAAACCGGAGCGCCCAGAGGAAGCCCACGTAGACACGGGGAGAATGTGCAAACTCTACACAGACAGTCACGCAAGGCCGGAATCGAACACGGGTCCCTGGCGCTGTGAGGCAGCAGTGCTAACCACTGTGCTATCGTGCCGCCCCTTAGCACAAGCAGGATATTGCATGGGTTTTGTCTTTGAATATCCAGAGCTTCCACTGGCAAAATAGAAATGATGCAAACTACAGGCACAAATAATCAATTGCACCAAAATGTCCCCAGTGGAAACACAAATCAAAATGTTCTAACAGCATCAAGTTACTGTTTAGTGGATTGAAAATGTACATCATACAGTCGAAATAAAGGCATCAAATTCTGACTGGCAGCTTCTTCCAGCTCTTCAACCACACAGAGACTGGAGAAGTTGGGATTATTCCCCTTAAGAACAGAGAGGGTGAAGGGGAAATTTAATCGAGTCTTCAAAATGTTAAACAGGGAGAAGCTGTTTTCAGTGTTAAGAGTATCAGTGACCAGAAGGCACAGATTGACAGCAAAATGAGCAAGTATTTTTTAAACAGTGAATTACGATGATCTGGAATGCGCTGCTTGATAGGAAGCAGATTCAATAATAACTTTCAAAAGGGAACTGAATAATTAGCTGAGAAAGATACAAAGTTGCAGGCTCTGGGGAAGCAGCAGAGGAGTGGGGCTAATTAGATAGCTCTTTCAAAGAGCTAGCAAAGACATGATGGGTCGAATGGTTTCTACTGTGCTGTATCATTCTATCACTCTCTTGTCATGGTTACAATGGTTACGAATGGAAAGCATTCTAACTTTGCCACTGAGTTACTGTATGATGTTACTGGGGGAGATTCCCTCAACATGTTCTAGCTTACCATGTAAAGCCCAAACAGAGCACGCATGTTTCTGTTGTTTAGTTTCAGTGCCTGGGAAAAATACTTCCGAGAGATTTCCAGGTTTTCCAGTCCACCTTGGGTGTATTTCACCTGTAAGACACAGAAGCTTACAAGAATAATAAAGTGTAAAAGCTGAATTTCAAGGCAGTGTAAAGCCATGCACAGTGCTCACAGATTACAAAGAAACCATTCTCGATTAACCACTTTCATTGTTATGTAAAGATGGCACCTCTGACAGTGTAGTGCTCCCTCAGTACTCCCATAGATTGTCAGCCTGGATCACATGCACAATTCTCTTGTGTGAGACTTGAACTCTCAACTATTGGACTCAGAGGCAAGGCTGCTATTTGCTGAGCCATAGCTATCACATTCCCCCCCCCCCCTCTCCACCTCAGACCTAGGTCAACTTTGTCAAACATAACATGATCAGATTAATCCCATAAGAATGCTCCTCCCCCACCTACCTCTGCATAGTGTTGACAGTACAGGTGATTATGAGGGTTAGTCATCATAAGTTCCTCTAAGCAAAATGCTGCTTTTCCGTAACTGTGCAAAGGAGACAAGAGTTGCATTTTAAAAGCTAGTTCACATAACAATTAGTTTATGCTAGCTATTTTTATGATCCTGGTATTCCTACAGCTAAAGCAACTGCAGTTTAAAAATACACCGCATCAAGCATATTACAATTGCAGGTGTCCTGGGGTTGTGAATGACTCTATATAAATGCAGGTTAGTTAGTGCGTATCTTCTACCACAGACCTGACAGGCCTCCTCCTCTACTTCACAATTCTATGCCTTGTGTCAGACAATACTCAGTAATAAAACCTAGCTTCATGCCATACTCAGTATTAGTAGAGTAATTAACAGAGTGCATCTCTGAACTGTTTACTACACACATTGATCATTAACTTGGCGCTTCCTTCAAATTGTATGCTGCCCTCCATTTCAATGTAAATTGTAGATGTCGGGATTGTCCGTCTGAAGCATTTAACTTGCAATACACCAGGTCAAAAAATACTTTAAGCCCTTCCAATTCCTTGGAATAGTTGGCCGAGAGGTCAATAGATTTTTTTGGTTAAGGATATCAAAGGATATAGAGCAAAGATGAGTTAATGAGGCTGAAGTATAGATCAGCCATGATCTAATTGAATGGCTCGAGGGGATGAGTGGTCTCCTCCTGTTTCTGCCCTTGCTTGCCGCTGCAACTTACGGCAGCCACTTTACTGGGACGGAGATTGTCTTGCACGAAGATAAGCACTTTGTACTTTTGTAAAGTAGGCGATCGATGCCAGCCCTCAAGTCTCCAAGACAGCTGGCTTATATCTACCTCAAAGTTTAAGATGGCCAGTGTCCTTGACAGACCGTAGTCTGCAATGTGAATCCCGATTATGGAAAAAGCTACACCATCAAATGCCGGAAGCCAATTTACTGGCTAGTCTTGTCATCATCCACTGGCCAACCAAATCAGCTGCAACACTGCGTGTCACTCTATTGCAGTGAAGTAAACCGTTTGCAAACACTAAACTGCAGGAGTTGGAAACACTGCACAAAGCACACCACAAGAGAAGAAAAAAAAAGTATAATCATTAACGAGTTGCGTAGCACGGATAGAAAATTAAATATAATTTCACAACTTAAATTTAAAATCAAGCCCTTAATTATTTGCATTGTTTGATCTTCATACATTCTTTTAAAGAGAAGTTTTGGAATATTGGCTTGTAATCCTCCGTTTACTTTTACATTCAATATAATTATCCCTCATGATTTCTCCTATTGCTCTGAAATGTTTCCTGGCTTCTAATTAGATTCAGCTTTGTACTCACAACCTCTCTGACTGGTTTTGAAAATTATGCATTTAGCCCTTCAATATGTTGTATTTAAAACAGAATTTATTCAAATATTCAATGCGCTCATTGTAATGTTTCAGAATGGGGGACAGAGTGAATGGAAACATTTCAATATGTGGGGGCTGGGAGGAAGGGTCAACCAGCAAGAAGTGCAGGAGCGCAGAGGGGAACCCCCTGCCCCCCCAGGACTGTGTCCAAGGAACAGGGCACCATTATTATTCTTTCACGGGCATCAACGGCTAGACCAGCACTTGATGCAAATCCCAATTGCCCTTGAGAAGGTGATGATAAATCACCTTCTTGAACCGCTGCAGTCTGTGTGGAACACCCCACAGTGCTGTCAGGGAGGGAGTTTCAGGATTTTGACCCAGCAACAGTGAAGGAATGGCTATATATTTCTAAGTCCGCATGGTGTGTGAATTGGGTGGTCGTATTCCTAGGCGCCTTCGAGGTGACAGAGATGTACAGCACGGAAACCTGCCCTTCAGCCCAACCCGTCCATGGAAGAGGTTTGGAAAGTGCTGTCGAAGAGGCTTGACCAGTTGCAGCAATGCATTTTGTAGATTGTACACACAGCTGCCACAGTGGGCTGGTAGTGAAGGGAATGAATATTTAAGATAGTGAATGGGGTGTCGATCAAGTAAGCCTGGGGCTGTGATGGGAGCACAGTGCAACCACTGCCTCAAACACTCCCTGTGACACAGCTCCAACAACTGCTAAAGAAAGATGTTTATTTTAGCCTCCTTCCTCACTCAGTGATGACCCAATGCCATTGACTTCTTAAGCTGAGAAAATAACTCAAACTAAACCTGCCATAATTCCAAATAAAAACTCCACTAAATCTCTTTGCTTTCTCTGCTCTAGTGGAAAGTGTCCCAGTTTCTTACATTCAGGGCATTTTGCATAAAGTTTACATACATTAGGTCTGTATCCCCCGCAATTCGCAAGGTTAAGGGGTGGTTTGATTGACGTTTTGAGGATTTCAAAAGAAATTGATGGCGTGAATCGGGAAAAATGTTTCTAGGATATGGGGACATAAATTCAGAGCCAAGTTCATTCAAGAGAAAAGACCGGAAAAACTCCTTCACTAAAACAATGCAAAGCAGTTGATGCTATTTCAATTAATCATTTTAAATTGGAGGTTGAAAGTTTTAAGGAAATGGTGCCAAAGCAATTAAATGGAGCTAAAATACAGATAAGCTACGATCTTATTAAATGGCAGATCAGATTCAAAGGGCTGAATGGCCTATTCCTGTAGTCTAAGTCTCTCATCAACTCTGGCATCATCCTGCTGAATCCACGCTTTCAATAGCTTTAATGTCTGTTCAATAATGAGCTGTTCATAACCTGGCACAGTTTGGCACGCCACACACAAATGTAGACATTTCTGCTAATTTCTCCTGGGCCTTTACTTCAGAGCAGAGAAGGTTGAGTGGGGACATGACTGAGGTGTATCAGATTATGTAGGGTATTGACAGGGTGCACAGGGAGCAGCTGTTCCCCATTGGTTGAGGGGTCAATCATGAGGGGGGCACAGTTTTAGGGTGAGGGGCAGGAGATTCAGAGGGGATTGGAGAAGGTTTTTTCCATTCGAAAGGTGGTGGGGATCTGGAATGCACTGCCTGGGAAGGTAGTGGAGGCTGGAAACTTTACAACCTTTAAAATCCAATCCATCACGCAAACCAGCCTCCCACCCATTGACTCTGTCTACACTTCCCGCTGCCTCGGCAAAGCAACCAGCACAATTAAGGACCCCACGCACCCCGGACATTCTCTCTTCCACCTTCTTCCTTCGGGAAAAAGATACAAAAGTCTGAGGTCATGTACCAACCGACTCGAGAACAGCTTCTTCCCTATTGCTGTCAGACTTTTGAATAGACGTACCTTGCACTAAATTGATCTTTCTCTACACCCTAGCTATGACCTGTAACACTACATTCTGCACTCTCTCATTTCCTTCTCTATGAATGGTGTGTTTTGTCTGTATAGCGCGCAAGGAACAATACTTTTCACTGTATGTTAATGCACGTGACAATAATAAATCAAATCAAAGTATTTCGATGAGCATTTGAAACATCAAAACTTTAAAGGGTATGGGACATGAAAATGGGATTAGTGCAACTTTAGTGGTAGTTATTGTTGGTGCAGACTCAATGGACTGAAGGAACTCAACTGAACATGCTGTAGATATTTCCCATTATTCTGCACTCTGCGGTCTTCCAGAGTCGAACGACTGAGCGATGTTACCCTGGGAATGGTAACCTTTCTTAATAACAGTGGATCTAAATGACTAACTTCGAATGACAAGTTGCTTCACTGTCTTCTGTGCCAGTTATTCTTTTTCCTGGCTGACTCCACTCTGGAGGGTTCAGAGTTTGGAAAATTCAGTGCTCAGCTGTTACAGTCTCTGATGTTGTTGGTTAGAGTCGAGGGGGATGTCAATCAGCACATCAAATTCTAGAGACCATTGCGACAGAGCTACCTTGAATCATATGAGGCTGATGAAACTTCCAGTATCCAGCCTCCAACCAAACCAAGTGACTAGCTTAGGGAGACAAATAGTACAAGAGGTGAGTTAACCAGAGTATTCTGCCCCATGCTATGTGAAAACTTTATGAAGCTTTAGGATTTCTGGAAACCTTTTCCTATTTAAATATGTGTATTTAAATAGAAACACATACCCTGTTACTAAAACTATTAAGCAGACCGAATGGCTTTATTATTGTAAGTCTTTGAACAAGTCATTGCTTGGAATTAAGTCACCCAATCAAAGCTGGTGAGTAACCCTACACCAAGGTCATTTAGGGACTTGTACATAAGCAGAATACATTTGACTTCTGCATGACAAAACATTGTTCCATCTGGACTGATTTACCTTTTAAGTATATAAAATGTAAATAAATATAAAATATCCAATATACCGTAAGCAGCAGGCATCCATCTTCCAGCTGCGCAATCGCTACCAATTACATGACCATTTTCTACTCCACCTTATCTTTTTGTGGGTGGATGGATTTTTTTTTTAGTAGGAAGCTAATGTTATAAGCTCTTATCCAAATTATAGCTTGACAAATTGCTGCATTAATTTCTCTTCCAAACCCTACATATTACAGTCTCTCCAAGGAGACCAAATCCAACAGAGCACTGACCTACAAGTAATCCCTTGTGAAAGTTCTGCTTGTGAGGCCAAAATAAGGTTAACACTCGCACTAATTGCAAACAGGGAATAATCTGTAGAGACAGCTTTTTCCAGATAAAACCACCGCCTGTTGCAACATTTTCACCAAGAATAACCGACCCAATACTAAACACTGAAGATTCCAGTATCATTTTTCACATCCAAATATTTTAATAGTTAGATTGCTCATTTATCCAAATATGGTTAATAACTGGCTAAATGCTAGTCACTTCAGTTTCACACCACAATGACACCGTTACCAGACATTCCCCACAACTAGATCTTTCTCGTGCCCCACTAGTTTCGTTTCAGTCAGTCGAGGGGTTCAACTCAGGAACTACCTCAACCATTTCTTTCGGGTTTTGGAATGAAGCAGTTTGGCCACACTTACACCTCCTGCTCTTGAAGATTTATCAAAATGTAAGGATTGTTGGCATGGTCTCACAGAAACCTAGCAACGTTTGGACTGCGTTATGGTCTTGAAAGTTAATTTACACAAACTCAGATCTGGTTTCAAATAATAGGAATCAAAATTGCCATCAGCTGCGCAAACACAAGATTTTGCACATACTTAAACTGAAGCTTGTGAAGTCCAAGAATGTTACTCCCATTCATCAGCTCACTTTGGTGAGAAGACTTGAACCACAATTTTGCAAAACACTTTGAGGCGCTACGTGACATCAATCACACAGCAGCTGACCCAAAGCAGTGCAATGCCGACTTCCGTCTTGCCATTGGGTAAAACTATTCATTCCTGGCAACAGACAGGCTGCGTGCCAGTCTGGAAATGTACCAGGACAATTAATGCAGCTGTGTCGTTGAT
>NC_135807.1:138304044-138452092 GCF_964213995.1 Mustelus asterias
ACTGGTTCATACAAGACTGGTATTTGGTCAAGGAATCATAAACCTGCCAGAACACACTGAACAAGACCCTAGGATGAAGCAGCACCCATTGTGTTAGACCCTAGGATGAGGCAGCACCCATTGTGTTAGACCCTAGGACGAGGCAGCACCCATTGTGTTAGACCCTAGGACGAGGCAGCACCCATGCAAGTAGACGTCATGATGAGGAAATACGTGAAGAACAAGATCCTACTGTGGAGCAACACCACGGTGTTAAACCCTAGGTTGAGGGAGCATCCATGGAACAAGACCTTAGAGTGAGGCTGCATGATATGGAGCAGGATAAGTATGGAGAAATGAAACCTCTTGATTAACTTGATGAGGCAACATTTGAAGGAAGTGGGAGGAAGAGGAAATGTATACCGTATTATATCCCATAACATTTCCAGGTAATGACATCTTTGTAAAAATGCCCATTTTAGTTTTTGGGTCAAATTCTATGATGCTGTGTCTCCCTGTTGGGCTAACCCAAGAACAAATGCAAGTTCCCCAACTAGCAGTGGAGCTTCTGGGGGTCCCACACCTCCAGAATGTCTCCTGGACCACTTGGGAGTCTGGAACTCAATCCTTTGCAGCGCACACTGCTTGTTTAAAGTATTATATTTCTGTACAACTATTTTCTGCAAGAAGTACTCCAGTCCGGCCTAAACCCGAGGCTTTCCTTCCTCTTTTGAGTATAAGCCGAATCTACAGTACCGTAACTTTGCATTTTTAGGTTATATTTGAAGAAAAGAACTAATAAAGCTTACTTAAACCGCTAATCCTTTCCCACACAACTGACATTTATAAGGTCAATTGCATGCTTGCTTTCTCTCCAACAATGGCCATCATGGCACCTTTGTGTGTTTAAAATTATCTCAGGATTCTTCCAAGTTCTATTGTAAAATATATCACAGAAGGAACAAGTATTGTCTGTCGTGGCATTTAAATGACTTATGTAATAAAGCTGTTGTATGAGAAAAAGATTTGTAGGTTTCATTAAGCATTCTTAATATGTTGCTGCTGCCATATCTTCTCCTAGTGAGTCAAGAGCTCAGGGCCTCAGCAAATCAAGCTAACACTTTCTTTGTCCTCACAGGAGTTCAGACTTACTCAGACAGATATAACCCGAATTACCTCAATTGTGTCCCATTCTTCCATTAAACAAGCACAATCCCTTCCATCCTAGTTTATGTTGAGTGTGTTACGTCCACACAAACAGCTGTTTCCTTGGCCGCAAGTGTTCTGAACTGTGCTTAAAAAATCTGCTTGGCTTTGTTTGCCTATGTAAAACCTACACAAATGTTTTCATCTCCGAGTTAAGTGGCAACTCTAAAACTCCAAGGTGGGGGACGGCTGTCCTGTAAATGAGATACAGGAAATGCAGTAACCACCCTGAAATCTGAGAGTGATAAGAGAATGACAAGCTTAGAAAGTTCAGACACAAGTTATCTAAAAGGGTTCCGAAACAACAGGAACAAATTGTCCAAAAGCCCTTCCTATGTAGCTCTTGGAATTTTTGCATTCAGACTGATTTGTAATTAGGGGACTTTCACACTTTAATTCAACTTGTGGTAATATATAGAGAGGAATGCCCGTTTGTGCTTTCAATTAATTACATCCATACAGGCAGCAACATTCCTGGTCACAACATCTCTAGACTCAGCTCAAAAAACTGAATAGGTTTTTATGATTGTAGACTATTATCCAATTGTACGGGTCAGAAAAATTCCTCAGCAGGTCTTAAACAAAGAGGTGCATTTCTTTGAATAGACAATCATTTTGCCCACAAGTATTAACCAATAGTTCTGATTTTCGAAGACTATTTTTAAAAAAATCATCCTTTGTTTGTGGGCGTCAGTGGCAAAGCTGGTACCCATCGCCTGTCACCAGATGTCCTTGAGAAAAACAGGGGAGCAACGATTGGTTTACTCAGTCTGTCCATTCCTGACATGGTGCAGCTTACATCAACTACCTTACACAACCCCACTCGCTAAACAAACAATCACAGTTCAGGAACCAACATTGATAGGTGACAACGCTTGGTGATCCAGCCGCCTTGGCTAGAGCATGAGGATACACTCACAGTGCCAGCCAGCAACCTCACCGCAGGCCAATAGCTCTCGGTGAAACGTGCCCCCTGTACACTCGAGAGTCGTTCCTCTGATTACCCTGAGATACCCTCACAATCCTCCTCTTTCAAGCTAGCCACTGAACACATTTCCACTGATCTCTGGAAGAAACTTGCCCACAATCAAAGTCAAACTCATGGGGCTATAGTTTCCTGCTTTTCACTTTGTGCTCTTTTTAAATGTTGGTACTAAATAGGCCTCCCTCAAGCTTGTAGGAACAAACGCAAGAAATCAGCAAGTTACTCATGACCGTAGCTCACCATTTCTGTGAGCAGTTTCGGGTGAGCTGCTCAAGCTGTTCGAATCTCACTCATTCTAGCAAGGGCTAAATTAAGTTTGTGCTATCTGACGCCTTATACAAAAAGCAGGTTCAAAAAACATTCCAAAATTGTTTGGGGAAATTTAAAGGGGCAGGGCTTATTAATAGCAAGTCCCTACATGCTGCAGGAATGGCCAGTAAAGACTAGTACCCAAGGACACTGGAAATTACAACCATCTCGCTTTTATGTTAAGTTTTATTTATTAGTCACAATTAGGCTTACATTAACACTGCACTGAAGTTACTGTGAAAATCCCCTTGTCACCACACTCCGGTGCCTGTTCGGGTCAATGCACCTAACCAGCACATCTTTCAGACTGAGGGAGGAAACTGGAGTACCCGGAGGAAACCCACGCAGACACGGGGAGAATGTGCAGACTCCACACAGACAGTGACCCAAGCCGGGAATCGAACCCGGGTCCCTGGCGCTGTGAGGCATCAATGCTAACCACTGTGCTTTGTGGGTATCTTTTTCTCAGAATGATTGGTTGGGATGCCCAAAACTCAAGGGCCAAGCACCTCCAATAGAAAATATTAAACATTTAAAATTTCCTTTAAAAATTCTAAACTTTGTTCCCAATCTTTGTGTGTTACGCAATGTTAGCAAGGTGGCATTCTTGAGAAACAATCTGCAAGGATTTGAATGGTTTCCACTCGAGCAGAAAATTTGTAGCTGTTGCCAAACGCTGATTCATAGAAATCATAGAAACCCTACAGTACAGAAAGGGCCATTCGGCCCATCAAGTCTGCACCGACCACAATCCCACCCAGGCCCTACCCCCATATCCCTACATATTTTACCTGCTAATCCCTCTAATCTACGCATCCCAGGACACTAAGGGGCAATTTTTTAGCATGGCCAATCAACCTAACCCGCACATCTTTGGTCTGTGGGAGGAAACCGGAGCACCCGGAGGAAACCCACGCAGACACGAGGAGAATGTGCAAACTCCACACAGACAGTGACCCAAGCCGGGAATCGAACCCAGGTCCCTGGAGCTGTGAAGCAGCAGTGGTAACCACTGTGCTACCGTGCCGCCCGATTCATTTTTTTTCTGTACTTTGTGATTGGTAGTTTTCATTCCTGCTCGCTACTTGTTTATTTATGAACTTACATGTTATTTTGTGCGTTTTGAAATCTGACATTCATTAAAGTTTCATTACACACACCATGCTGTACATGACCGCTGAATGTACAAGATATTGTCTTCATCCTCTACCCAGAGGGGGAATGTAAGAACTCATGCTCGACTCTGAGCAGACTGACTGGGGAAGGGGGAAGGAACAGTAAATTAATGCCTGGCTGCTTTAACAAACAGAAATTACATTTAAAAAAATTAATCAACCATATATATTCTGCTGTTAATTTGAGACAGTTTTATTCTGCATTCTAATTGTACTCCCATTAGGGTAAAGCATACTCGTTTGCTGAGGTAACCATTCCAAGTCAGGTCACTTCTGACTTTGACTGCTCTTGACACCAAGAATAAAACACTTCGAATTAAATATTCAGCTTTCTTTCTGTTTTTGTTTTAAACAACCAAGCATTTTATAAGTCAAAGGCTACAAAAACCTCAGGCTCAACTTAAGGAGTTTCTGTTGGTGTCAGAGATTTTCTACAGCACAAAGAGCTTCTTTGCTCACCTTTTGTTTAAAAAATTGAAGAAATGTGTGTGGACGGCATTTAGCTGGAAGAAATTTGGATCAGAATAAATGTCACAATAATGTGTCAAATAGTATAATCTGATTGGCAGGAAACGTAAACCTATATGCCACTTTATTCTCATTCTGGCACCTTTCCCATAGCACTGTTCATAGCGAGTCAGAAGATAATTCTTTTTTAAACAATGGAATGTTAACAAAGCAATAAGTGTTACAGAAGTGCACATCAAATACCAGCACCTCGACATCCAATAGCATTGCCATTGCTGAATTCCGCACGAAAACATTATCATTAGCCAGAAACTGAACTGGACTAGTCAATTAAATACTGTGGCTACCAGAGCTAGGAATTCTGTGGTGAGAACTCAACTCCTGACTCCCCAAACCCAGTCCACCATCTACAAGGCACGAGTCAGCAGTGTAATGGAATACTCTCCAGTTGCCTGGGTGAGTGCAGCTCCAACAACACACAAGCTCAATACCATCCAGGACAGAGCAACCCGCTTGATTGCTACCCCTTCCACAAACATCCACTTCTTTCACCATCGACGTCGAGTGGCAGCTGTGTGTACACCATCTACAAGATACACTGCAGGAACTCACCAAGATTCCTTCAAAGCACTTTCCAAACCCATGACCACTACCATCTAGAAGGACAAGAGCAGCAGATACCTGGGGAACACCATCACCTGGAGGTTCCCCTCCAAGTCACTCACCATCCTGACTTGGAAATATATCGCCGTTCCTTCACTGTCGCTGGGTCAAAATCCTGGAACTTCCTCCTTTACAGCACTGTGGGTGTACCTACACCTCAGGAACTGCAGCGGTTCATGAAAGCAGCTCACCACCACCTACTGAATGATCTAGCCAGCGACACCCACATCCCATAAACAAATGAATAAAACAAATCCACCAATTTTGTGTAAATGCATATTAATCCATGAAAAGCGATAACCTCATTGTTCCGATTCAAAACAACAATGCATGATAGTTTTGACATGATACACACTTGTGTAACAATTGTTTTCATAAATATCTGCCTTCAGAATTAATCCTCTGAAGTTACCTTTCCCTAAATCAGAGATCTATTTATATACGGATAGGCCAAGCTTTCAATTCCTTCTTTTACAGTAAATCTCTTTTTGTTTAAGGTTCTACATGTTGCATTTTAAAATTTCAGGTGAGGAAGGCCATTTTGGACCTTTTCGCTCCTGTTGTCCAGAAAAATCCGATGTTTCCCCTCGCGTATCCCAGGATCATGGCATCTAAATTGCTTCTTAAACAGCTCCCGGATATGTGCCACTCACCAGTCGAGCCTATGTGCTGAGCACTTTGTGTTCAGGATTTTCCCACACAAGTCCTCAATGTGTCTTTTTCTAATTTGAACCATGTAATACACTACTGGAGCAGAGACACAAGAATTGGTCAGACTAGTGGTTGTAGGAAAGGGGGATTAAAGGACATGGGAACAAGCCAGGCATACAGTATTAGGAGTATTAGTCGTGGTGAGGATAAACACCAACATGACCAGTTTCCACGTTGCAGTTTTGATACATTTAAACTTATGCCCCCTTGTCCTATGCCTGTGGTGAAATTTGAGTTATTTTCCAAATCTTTGCCCTCCATGCTATTTACTACTTTATAGGTTCACACATATATAATCTACCTCAGATCATTTCACTTGCTTCCTTTTCACGTCCTTCCCAGAACCTGGCTGGACTTGCACCCAATTCTATAAATGCAAATGTTTCCTTTGTAAAGTGCCTCCCCGGAGAGTCGTGGAACCAGGGTTTCAAAGGGCACTGCCAGTACTCGGAGCTACATTACTCCTTTGGCACTGCCTCACATCGAAAACCGATCTGCATCAATGCAAAAACTGGCACTATGAATGCATCCTAAAGAGACTTCTGAGAATTAACTTTGGGAAGGGGCTGGGGGGAGAAATGAAGGAGACATTATAGTCAGGCTGTTCCCCGGCCTCATAGCAACATGTTTCCTCACAAATTCACTGTACTTGAGCCACAAGAAAAATCCTTATTTGTGATGTGCCAATTCTCTAATGAATTTCTTCTCTCTTCCCCATCACAATTAGTCAGATTACAAAAATGTCAAAATGGCAACAGTACAGGCAAAATGATAGAAGCTCAATCCTCAGCAGAGTGTAAATAAACTGGAATATTTCTACTCTTTATTGTAGTAGGATTGTCCTTTGGTTACAACATATTGACAAGCATTACATCCATGGTATGTAATACAACCGGGTACATTACACTGAGGATTGCAGAAATGAGTGCACTTCACTAAGTGGCACAGGTTGTGGGAAGCCTGGCGATTGTTGCCTGTGCCAGCAGACCGCTGACTGACATACTGCTTTGGGGGATGGATCATAATCCAGATGGAACTCGGGTGGAGGCTTGCTTGTTGACATGCCACTGATGACAGATTTGGACCAGGGATGAATATTGGTTCAGCCTCACCACTCCTGGTCTATACTAACCCCCTCCACTTCAGTGGACGGTAACTACTTGTTTGGCAGATGGCGTGTGGTTGGGGGGACACATGGACACATACACACACGGACACACAGAACAGTCTCCATCTGTCACCTCATGGAGATTCACCAGAGTCCAATGTAATCCTACTGATTTTAGAGTCAGGGGTTCACAATGGAGCACTTCATAAGCAGCATGTTAGACCTGAATTCCACCCGCACCAAATTTGATTTATCACATATATTATTATATAGTGAAAAGTTGAATAAGAAAATAAATCTACAACTGTCAGTATCTACAATGAGGAAATATTAAAAGTTTCTTCTCACACATGATGGATAAGGCACCTCCCTTCTCCATGAACACATCATTAGCAACAGTTTAGTAGCAGTCAAACACTCAATTTCTGATTAAAAAATCCCCTGTTCAAAGCCTAATGCAGCGAGCTATTTCCAGTTACTAGACAAGTAATTTAGATGGCTGAACTAAAAATTCAGGAACAGGACTTCAAATCTTACTACATCAAGGAAATTTAAATGTAGCGAATTTATTAAATCTGGAATGAAAAGCTCGTCCTAATGGTGACCACATAACTACTAGATTGTTGTAAAGAGCCATCTGGTTCACTAGTGCCTTAGGGGGAAGGAAATCTGCCACTCTTACCCAGTCTGGCCTACATGCCAGAGCCATTGCAATGTTGCTGGCTCCAAACTACTCTGAAATAGTCTACATGCCACTCTGTTATCAAGCCAGCAGCTTGTCACCAGCTTCCTGAGGGCAACTAGACATGGGTAATAAATGCTGGTCTGGCCAGTGATGCCAGCATCCTATGAATGAATGAAAGCACCACCAATTAGCTAGTTCCTGGGTTGCAAATTTTCAATGTAAAATGGTCCAAGGCAATCCCTTGCCATGCACATGAAGCAGGCCTTGTTGCAGGGTAACTGAGAAATGACTATGGCAACACTCAGAAACCCATGGGCTCAAAGCTAAACAGTGCAAATGAAAGATGTCTAATTAAGTGAGGAAGGGAAAGTGTGTCTTCCCCCTGAAAGGAGAACATAATTTACTGCATTTGAAAGCATTTATCCATCTAGTGCCAACTCATCCTGTTTGGACTGGAACACAGTTAATTCGTGGCACTTTCAAAGGAGTACTTCTTCACACAAGGGCGCATTTCAGTCATGTGAAGCAGGACAAAATGAGCGCTAAAACACTGTTAAATAGCAATTTAGCAAAGCAAGATCCAACTTCAGATATGCAGAAATAAGTCAAAATGAGCCCAAGAAACACTTGAGTGTTCTGACAGAAGCCTCTCCTGCCCACACAACAGATCAGACTCAAGTTACCAAGCAAGACAACATTCACTTGCACTGCCCTTAGTGAGGTATCAAGCTGTTTCCCCAGCAATGCTACCTACCTTTATACATCTTGAAGCTGGCATCCTCGACGTTTACCAGCGAGCCAAAAATTCCTGCAGTTTGCAAACGACCACTACGACAAACTTAAAACCCAACTCTTCACACTTTAAGAACTTTCTATCCCCCACAGATTGTTGGTATTTTAGCTATTTGGAGAAAAACACAACGGCTGTATTTTTCTGTGGAGATGTGCCCACTGCGTTTTTATTCCGAGAAGTCTAGACAAATATTAATTTATAAAATACTGCAAATACCCATTTAATATAACAAATGTTATCAGTTTTAACATCTCATTCCATTTCACAGTGTAACAGAGATGAATATATTTGCCAAGGTAAAACATGTGTCTTTTATTAATTTTTCAATATTGCAAAACATATTTTACAATGCAAGTTATTGAAAATACATTTCTAGTGAAGGAATGATTGATAATTATCTTCCACATTATCTGGACCTGTCACATTCGCCATTCAAAGGTACATTCATCATCTTCACAGGTTCCCCCAGTGGTTCAGCAAGTTTAGCCAGAGTAGGTGAACCAGGGACCAACAAAGGCTAAAGTCCTGCTCGCAATACCAGGTTAAAGTCCAACAGATTTATTTGGTAGTGTGAGCTTTCGGAGTGGTGCTCCGAAAGCTCGTGCTACCAAATAAACCTGTTGGACTTTAACCTGGTGTTGTGAGACTACTTACTGCGCCTACCCCAGTCCAACGCTGGCATCTCCACATCAAAGTCCTGCTGTGCACGAGTAAAGCTGAACTGCTGATAGGCTGCTGGTAGGGCATTAAAAATGTACACGATCAGAAAAGACCACTGCAACCCATTTGGTCAGTCGTAGGGTGTACAATTGGTTCAGGAAGGAGAGTGTGTTGCAACCCCCAGCTGGAAAGGTGCTCCCAGGACACTGTGGACATGATTGTGTGGTCTAATAACCAGCAGGACAGCTGACCAGTCCCTGTAGAAACGGTACCCGAGTAAGAAACCAATGCTTTTCGTCAATTTTAAAGAAATCTACATTTTCATCCAAGGCTTTGGTGCTGTTAGATTTTTTTCAAATAGCAGTTGGTCTCCTGTGGTGTCATGTGTGGACAGTTAGGACAAAGGGAAACTGGGCTATAGAATGAGGATTGAATGCAGCCAAACTTCACATCACTTCCTCAGTACTGCAACGTATCAGAAATCTGCCTTAAACTTGCACTTTTTGTACACCACTGCCGAAATCAGAGTAAAATTTAAATATCTGGGATATATACATTGGCTAAGCTTGTTCAGTTATAATTTTCACAAAACAATGGACAAGTTGTGGAATTAAATCCCCAAAATCCCAGTAAAAACTTTGTGATACACCAACTTACTATAAGTGGCATTTGACAGTCACTTTAACAATAAAAACTCATGGGGTAGGGAGTAACATGTGGGGATAGAAGATCGGCTGGCTACCAGGCAGCAAGGAGCAAGCATAAATGGGTCCTTTTCAGGTTGGTGAGATGTGATGAGAGACATGCAACAGAGATCAATGCTGGAGTCTCAACTTCTAATAATTTATATAAATGCTTTGGATGAAGGGATTGTTGCCAAATTTTTTCATGACACAGAGATGGATAAGAAAGTAAGTTATGTAGAGGACATAAGAATGCTATAAAAAGCGTGGGTTTTCTCCGGGTGCTCGGGTTTCCCCCCACACTCCAAAGATGTGCAGGTTAGGTTGATTGGCCATGCTAAATTGCTCCTTAGTGTCCCAGGATGTATACGGTTAGATAGAAAATAGGGGTAAATGTGTGGGGTTGTGGGGATAGGGTCTGGGGTGGGATTGTTGTCGGTGCAGACTCGATGGGCCGAATGGCTTCCTTCTGCACTGTTGGGCTTCTGTGATTCTAAGACAGGTTAAGTGAGTGGGCAAAGATCTGACAAACTGAGTATAATGTGGGAAAATGTAAAACTGCCCATTTTGGCAGGAAGATTAAATAAGAAGATTGCAGAGCTCTGAGATGCAGAGGGATCTGGGTGTCTTAGAGTACGAATCACAAAATGCTAGGATGTAAGTACAGCAAGTAATTAGAAAAGCTAATAGAGTGTTATCATTTATTGTGAGGGGAATTGATTGCAAAAGTAGGGAGGTTCTGTTTCAGTTGCACAGGGCACTAGTTAGACCACATTTGGAGTATTGTGTATAGTATCGGTCACCTTATTTAAGAGCTTTGACAACGGTCAGTTCTAAGTCAACTATTTCTCACAAACGAGCTACATTTATAACAACATGTTCCAATGGACTTTGCTCCCATTACCACAGCCTTTGACTTTGCATCACCAACCCTTGCCAGCCTTCCACCTTATCACAGACATTCCCCTGTGTCCTTTTTCCCCATCCTCCACCTTTTCACTTGCTTAAAAACTGGTATATCTCGAAAATGACCCAGTTCTGATGAAAACTCACTGACCTGAAATATTGGGGGTAATTTTGCTCCCACGTTTGCTGTCAATGAGAACGGCAATAGAGTCATAGAGGTTTACAGCATGGAAACAGGCCCTTTGGCCCAACTTGCCCCTTTTTTTAAAAACCCCTTAGCTAGTCCCAATAGCCCGCATTTGGCCCATATCCCTCTATACCCATCTTACCCATGTAACTGTCTAAATGCTTTTTAAAAGACAAAATTGTACCCGCCTCTACTGCTACCTCTGGCAGCTTGTTCCAGACACTCACCAGCCTCTGCGTGAAAAAAATTGCCCCTCTCACCTTAAACCTATGCCCTCTAGTTTTAGACTCCCCTACCTTTGGTAAAAGATATTGACTATCTAGTTGATCTATGCTCATTATTTTATAGACCTCTATAAAATCACCCCTAAGCCTCCTACGCTCCAAAGAAAAAAGTCCCAGTCTATCCAGCCTCTCCTTATAACTCAAACCATCAAGTCCCGGTCGCATCCTAGTAAATCTTTTCCCTTTTGTCCTTTTTCCCCATCCTCCACCTTTTCACTTGCTTAAAATCTGGTATATCTGGTAAACTGGGATATGAAGGTGCAATTCTCGACAGCGAGATAATGTTTCCCAATTTTCCACGTTCATTCCCAATGTCATAACCAGGTTCCTGCCTACAAAAGGCAAGAACCTCAATACAATAAATTTAAATAAATGTTAAGATAATTAACAAGCCTCCTTTCACATGACCCCCTCACTTAATATTCATACCATCATGTCAGTAAGCTTTACAACAGGTATATAAAGGGGTAAATCAGTTGAGGGGGTTCCTCTGGGGTGCAAAAGTATAGCCCCAGGGGGAGAAGGGCATGGCTCTGGTACGGGTTGGCACTGCCCACTGGCACAGCCAGGCTGTCGGGGGAAATGCCAGGGACAGGCCCACTGGGGAGCCCAACTGGGGACGGTGGGGGGCTCCCACTATGTGTGGAGGGTGGGAGAGGGAAAGGGCATCGAGGCCTTTGAAGGGAGTGAAATTGGGAAGTGAGTGGCCATTTGGAAGGACGGGGGGCAGCACCGGTGATACTAATGCGGTGGTTGTTGTCCATCTGGTGGCGGGGATGATTGTTCCAGGAAGAGAGTCCCCCATGATTATGCCAGAGGGGGGAAGAGACCCTGATGATTGTGTTGTGGGGAGCCCCTGATACCCTATACCTCTGTGGTGGGGGAGTGGTGCAGGGTGAAATTTTGACACACTGCTGATTGGACCATTGGGTGTCATCCCAATGTCTGTGGAGCTGGATAAAAACAAATTACTGCAGATGCTGGAATCTGAAACCAAAAGAGAAAATGCTGGAAAGTCTCAGCAGGTCTGGCAGCATCTGTAAGGAGAGAAAAGAGCTGATGTTTTGAGTCCAGATGACCCTTTGTCAAAGCTTTCTCATCTGGAGTCGAAACGTCAGCTCTTTTCTCTCCTTACAGATGCTGCCAGACCTGCTGAGATTTTCCAGCATTTTCTCTTTTGGTCTGTGTAGCTGACCTTGCCACCTCTATTAGGCCCCAGGGTTTTGTTTATCAGAGTGGTTGAAGGTTTGTCTGATAATTCGGCCATGTATCTGGGAAGGTAAACGCCAGTTTTCGGTCCGAGCCTGACACTTATGGAAAAATCCTGCCTGTTACCGAAGTTTCGTTCTCCAGACCCAGAGTATTTCCAGCATTTTCTGTTTTTCTAACTTGTTCCATGTCTTACACGGGGGCGGCACAGTGGCTAGCGCTGCTGCCTCGTAGCGCCAGGGACCTGGAGAGAAAAGAGCTGACGTTTCGACTCCAGACCTGGGTTCGATTCCGGGCTTGGGTCACTGTCTGTGTGGAGTTTGCACGTTCTCCCCGTGTCTGCGTGGGTTTCCTCCGGGTGCTCCAGTTTCCTCCCACAGTCCAAAGATGTGCGGATTAGGTGGATTGGCCATGCTAAATTGTCCCTTAGTGTCAGGGGGATTATCAGGGTCAATCTATGGGGTTGTGGGCATAGGGCCAGGGTGGGATTGTGGTCGGTGTGGGCTCGATGGACCCATTGAGTCTGCACCGGCCAAAATCCCACCCAGGCCTCCTCCTGCATTGTAGGGATTCTATGACATCATTATTTAGTGCGCTAATCATAGCGACTAAGGGATTTTCATTGCAGTGCGAATGTGAGTCGACTTGTAAACTTTAACTTTAAGCCATAGGAATGTAGCCTGTTTCTGATGATGGCATCCTCTTTTTATTTATACCATTATAGTGGCACAAAGAAAGACGATTTAAGTGCTGAAACTAGCTAAGGATTTGCTACTTAAATAAGAGGTCAATGCTTCAAAGTTCTCAGTGAAAGAAGTGCCATCACCCCGGCTCGGGATACTGGCTTCATTATCAACCTGTGCAAAATGGCTCTGTTGCTGAGTATAAAACTGGATTAAAAAATAACATTTTGCACCAACTGAGAGTTTCTAACAGGCCCGACTGACGTCTGGTGAGATTAAAATGTGCTGAATCCCAAGAAGTAGACACACAACTAAATGCACTAACACACTCACTGACACAGAGTAAACTTTTGGACCTTTTATTGAAAGGACTCCTTTTTTGGCAAAAGACTTGCCAAAACATAATCAAGGGATTGCAGTTTGCAAATGGCTTTTATTAGTGGCATTTTCCTCATTTCCTGAAGCACAGACTTTTTTCCCCTCAAATCTGTCTGTTTACCTTGCAGCAGCTGCCAACGTGGAAACTTAATATTCCGAGGCAACACCATGTACTGGCAAACTGACTCATCAGAAGAAACCATTACAAATTTCTCACCATGCCAAAGCAAACAAGGTAAAGGGTCTCTGTTTAAAATCATGCAGTATATTATTCTCCGATTACGACTTCATGGCCCTGATGGAAATGATTACCAGCAGGTACCTAACGTCTGAAGAATTTTCAACACTCAATAATTTATTAAACAAATCTGAACTTAACTGCGTACAAAGAAATCCACAAAAACAACAGACTGCGATTTCACAGATTAAGATGACAAGACTGAATGAATAAGGGGGCATTTTGTCTGCCGCGCAGCCACAAGGTAGCTGACACATTACTATACGTTGCCCAACTGCAGATCAGAAAGAATACCAGGACGTAATCTGTCTTCATATAATTCCTGGCCCATAACACGCATTTCTTGCCACTTTTGAAGTAGTGTGTTTTATTTGGCAGTTGGTTTGATCTCTTAATCTCTTTGCATCTATTTAATCAGCCTACACTCCACAAACCCGACAGGTAAGCAAGCTAATCTGAGAATGCAAAGTTCAATCCCTTCTTGCCCCTCACCAATCATTAGGCTCAAACGACGAATAAAACAAATGAACCACTCACTTGCAAGCAACATGACTGCCCTACATTCTCTTACCCAAATTAGCCCCAGTGAGCAGAACAGTAATCACTTGAAGGTGGCAACTGAAGAGACTCAGCATCATGCGAGTACTATTTGAATTAGCAACCCTAGATTATTGCAATCCCTCATGGAGTGGGGTCGGAGAAACAATTCCTTATTCATGCTGCATTCAGAATCTTCATATTTTTCCAGCAGCTTTGACCCGGCCACAACGTGAACAGGAGACCAAAAGTCCTAACTTCCAAGGTGTTGTGGTTAAGAATAGACTTTGCGCCATATGTTAAGAATAACGAAAAAAACAATGTACTTAGTTTTCCTTGGAGTAGTTGTCTTGTGAGCCAGTTTCCACAAAAGCCTCCAAATTAATCAAAGATCAATCTTGCCCTGTGTCCTTAGCCCAGAAGGTGAGACACTTCCACTGTAGGTATCTCAATTAATGGTATTGACAGGTGGGCCAGGTATTGGCTAGAAGCCTCATGAATAGCTCACACTTCCGACACTAACTGACCAAAGAAAAATGCAAGGAGGTTAATTAAGGCCAAGTCGAACTTCAAATAGTCTAAACTATTCCAAACAACAACTCATCAGCTTAAATGCAATATGGATTAGTTAGTACCAGAGGTGTTTTTAGTCTCTATTCAGCTGCTGACATTGGCTGTTAAGAATGTTGAGACTCCTTCCCCCAAAAGGCACTGAAAATCATTTGTACTGACCGTGTTTGTTGCATCTTCCTGCAAAATTGCATCATACATCTTGTTGGCATCTTCATACCTTGTGGAAGAACAAAGCACGTAATTGTCTTGTTACATGATCAAGTGCAGCAAATGTTCTTAGTTAGCAAGTGACAGTCTCCAATCACAAGTCAAGAGATAAACCCACACTAGATGACAAATGTGTAGCACCTTTCATTTCCTTTGCCAATTACCTTCTTCGAAGAGTTTATAAACAGTTATGGACCCACGAAATAGCAATCTTAACAGTGGGAAAAAATATTTTACGCCAAGGCATGCAAAAATAATTAGAAAATGAAGTATGCACCTTCCATATGTTTTCATATTTCCTACTCTTACCCCACAGCAGCAAAATGAGCAAGTTCTCAAGTACCTTTCCAGGGATTCGAATCGCATACCAGTCAATCGCTTCACACGGTGGCTGCCTGGAAACTGTTTGCGGAGTTCGTGCAGACACAGCTGTGGATGGAGTAACCCATAAAGAGTAAGTTTTCGCACATCCGTCATCCCTGCTGTTACAATACACTGGTGGTCAACCAACAAGGACCTCCAAGTATTTGCATGACTAGTGACAAATGATCCCATCTGTTCTCTGCAAACCAGGCATTAACTAACACAGCAACAGGAGAAGGACATTCAGCCATTCCATGAATGAGAACATTGCTGACCTGCAACTAACTCCATATACCTTTGGTTAACAAAAAACTGATCAACCTCAGATTCAGAATTAACAAGTCATCCAACTTCGGAGGCCATTTCTGGAAGAGGGTTTCAAACTTCCACCACACTGTGTGTGCAGAAGGTTTCCCACAGTTCATTCCTGAAAAGTCTCACTGTAATTTTAAATCTTCTCCCTCTCGCCCTAGACTCCCTAAGCAGCAGAAATACTTTCTCACTATCTACTACCTTGAAAACTGGGACAAAATTAACCCTTAACCTTGTAACTTCAAAATAACAATGGCATGGTACAATGCGTTATTTTGACCTTGGGTACAATTTAAAGCTATGTTTACAACTCGATTTTCCACTTGTTCCTGATGCGACAGAACTTTGTATCACATGGGCTTGAATGTTCAGCAGAGAATACGCCTTCACCGACTCCAGCAGCCCTGATGCCATATTACACTCTGCTGAACGTTGATTGGTTTAAGACAGGATTTCTGCCCCTCACTCAGGAATGCTGCTGGCAATCAGATGGGCCGACAGCTCTCCAGCAACAACGCTTCAGTGGCCAGAGGAGGCACTGCAGGGAGCTGGATGGCACTAGGTCCCGGGAACTGGAAGGCAGGGAAGACATGTAAGAAATAGGAACAGGAGAAGGCAATTCAACCCTTTGAGCCTGCTCCGCCATTGAATAAAATCATGGCTGATCTGACACTAACTAAGTCCACTTTCCTGCCTTCTCTCCTTATCCCTTAGCTCCCCTGCTGGTTAAAAACCTATCCATCTCAGCCTTGAAAACGTTCAAAGACTCAGACACCACAGCTTCCTGGAGGAAAGAATCCCAGAGATTCACCGCTCTCTGAGAGAAGAAATTCTTCCTCAAATCCGTCTTAAATGAGCACCCCCTTATTCTGCGACTCCCCCATGAGTGCAATAATCCTCCCAACATCTACCCTGTCTCACCCCCGAAAATTCTTCAATCATATCACCTCTCATTCTTCTGAATTCCAAGGAGTACAGACCCAATCTGTTTAATCTTTCCTCAGTCTCTCCACACCCAAAATCATCCTAGTAAACCTCCTCTGTACTGCCACAATGATAATATATCTTTCCTTAAATAAGGGGATCAGAATTATACACAAGTTTAAAGTTTATTTATTAGTGTCACAAGTAGGCTTACGTCAACGCTGCAATTAAGTTACTGTGAAAATCCCCGAGCCGCCAGACTCCGGTGCCTGTTCGGGTACACGGAGGGAGAGTTTAGCATGGCCAATGCACATAACCAGCACGTCTTTTGGACTATGGGAGGAAACCGGAGCAACTGAGGAAACCCATGCAGACACAGGGAGAACGTGCAGACTCCGCACAGATAGTAACCCAAGCCAGGAATCAAACCCGGGTTCCTGGTGCTTTGAGACAGCAGTGTTAACCACTGTACCATCATGCCGCCGCAGTATTCTAAATGTGGCCTCACTGCTACAATTGCAGCAACACTTCTTTACTTTTACATTGCAGGCCCCTTGAATTAAAAGCCAGGTAAGGGAGTGTGGGTGGGCGTGGACGTGCGTGTGAGAGAGTGTGTGTGCAATTGCGCGAGTGCGAAATGTGCGCTGGTGTGCGCATGAGAGTGAGTGAGAGTGAGAGCGAGCGAGAGAGAGAGCGAGCGAGCGAGCGGGCGAGCGAGAGAGACAGCGAGAGAGAGCGAGAGAGAGCGAGAGAGAGCGAGAGAGAGCGAGTGAGAGCGAGTGAGAGCGAGTGAGAGCGAGTGAGAGCGAGAGAGAGCGAGTGAGAGTGAGAGCGAGCGAGAGCGAGCGAGAGCGAGCAAGAGAATGAGAGAGTGAGAGAGAGAGAGTGAGAGAGAGTGAGGGAGAGTGAGGGAGAGTGAGGGAGAGTGAGGGAGAGTGAGGGAGAGTGAGGGAGAGTGAGGGAGAGTGAGGGAGAGTGAGGGAGAGTGAGAGAGGGAGTGTGAGGGAGTGTGAGGGAGTGTGAGGGAGAGTGAGGGAGAGTGAGGGAGAGTGAGGGAGAGTGAGGGAGAGTGAGGGAGAGTGAGGGAGAGTGAGGGAGAGTGAGGGAGAGTGAAGGAAAGTGAGGGAGAGTGAGGGAGAGTGAGGGAGAGTGAGGGAGAGTGAGGGAGAGTGAGAGAGGGAGTGTGAGGGAGAGTGAGGGAGAGTGAGAGAGAGTGAGAGAGGCAAAACACTAGTAGTATAGGTTGTGACGGACTTTTATTTAAGCAGTAAAGCCAACAAATTTGTTTTCCGAACAAAATAAAAAACATTTTAAAAAGCAGAGCATGTAAAATTCTATTTGGTACAGTTGGGGAACTAAGCTGCGGATAGTTAGAGTGCATAAATGTACATTTGTTATATTTCCGAATGAAGGTACATCATTTCACTGTTTTGTTTCTTTATTGTATACTGAAACATCAGCTAAAAATCTTACAGTAAGACATAGCATATCAAATCAGCAGAGTGAGGCGGCTTGGGCAGCACGGTGGTTAGCACTGCTGCCTCACAACGCCAGGGATCCGGGTTCAATTCCAGGCCTGGGTCACTGTCTGTGTGGAGTCTACACATTTTCCCCGTGTCTGCATCGGTTTCCTCCGGGTGCTCCAGTTTCCTCCCACAGTGAAAGATATGCAGGTTAGGTGGTTTGGCCGTGATAAATTGCCCTTTCGTGTCAGGGGGTAATCATAGAATCCCTACAGTGAAGAAGGAGGCCATTCGGCCCATCAAGCCTGCACCGACAACAATCCCACCCTGGTCCTATCCCTGTAATCCCACTATTTACCTTGCTTTAATTCACCCCTTCAATAGACTGCTTTCCAGGTTTAGGATGGGAAGCAGTCTATTGAAGGGGTGAACTAAATTGCCGTGCTCATTGCTGTAATGGGTGTGGGGTTAGGGCTGTGAAATGGTACACTCCAGTTTTTCTTTCAGATACCCAAGCTCTTGCTGCTTGAGTGGGGACTAGCAGGGTAAATAGGCCTATAGTATGTTAGCTTTTATTAACAGGGGGTTGGAGTTTAAGAGCCATGGGGTTATGCTGCAACTGTACAGGACCTTGGTGAGACCACATTTGGAATATTGTGTGCAGTTCTGGTCACCTCACTATAAGAAGGATGTGGAAGCGCTGGAAAGAGTGCAGAGGAGATTTACCAGGATGCTGCCTGGTTTGGAGGGTAGGTCTTATGAGGAAAGGTTGAGGGAGCTGGGGCTGTTCTCTCTGGAGCGGAGGAGACTGAGGGGAGGCTTAATAGAGGTTTATAAAATGATGAAGGGGATAGATAGAGTGAACGTTCAAAGACTATTTCCTCGGGTGGATGGAGCTATTACAAGGGGGCATAACTATAGGGTTCGTGGTGGGAGATATAGGAAGGATATCAGAGGTAGGTTCTTTACGCAGAGAGTGGTTGGGGTGTGGAATAGACTGCCTGCAGTGATAGTGGAGTCAGACACTTTAGGAACATTTAAGTGGTTATTGGATAGGCACATGGAGCGCACCAGGATGATAGGGAGTGGGATAGCTTGATCTTGGTTTCAGATAAAGCTCGGCACAACATCGTGGACTGAAGGGCCTGTTCTGCGCTCTACTGTTCTATGTTCTAAATACGTGGGGAGAGGGCCTGGGTGGGATTGTTGTTGGTGTCGGCTCGATGGGCTGAATGGCCTCCTTCTGCACTGTAGGGATTCTATGAAGTCTGGCTGAAAGAGCATCTAGCTGAAAATACGCCAGCAATTTCACTAGCCCCACTTCCCCTTGCTATTAACTAAGATTTTTCTGCACCTGTAAACTTTCTTGAGCGATTCAAACGTGCTGATAAGCAGCACATCAACACTACACTGACACAGAAATATTAGGCAGGCTGTCTGGCTTTTGTGCAATGAATGAGCAAGTATAGTTCTGAACATCAGTGCGGTTCAATATGAACCAGCCCCATTATACCTGACCTTCTGCCCATGTCGGAGTGGTTAAACTTGCTGCTGAAATGGACCCACTGATACGGTTCCAGCCAAGCCACTCATTTGCTTTGAGGAAAAAGGTAAGTGAGCTGAAACATGAACTCGGTTTCTCACTGCACACAGAGTGCCTGCTCAGTATTCCCAGCATTTTCTGTTTTTATCTCAAATTTTCAGCATCTGCAGTATATTGCCTTTACCCGAGTCTGTTCCATTTGTTTGGGCATTTCAGCCAAGCGCAGGGATGAAATGAGCAGAGTAGTCCCAGTCTGAATTGGGGAAACTAACACTAATCGCTTGTAATGAACACAAGGAATAGGCTGAGGAAATGTCAAATGTCTGACTTTATTTTGCAATTGTTACCTAAGGGCGGCACGGTAGCACAGTGGTTAGCACTGCTGCCTCACAGCTCTAGGGACCTGGCTTCGATTCCCGACTTGGGTCACTGTCTGTGCGGAGTCTGCACGTTCGCCCCGTGTCTGCGTGGGTTTCCTCCGGGTGCTCCAGTTTCCTCCCACAGTCCAAAGATGTGCAGGTCAGGTAGATTAGCCATAGTAAATGCACGGGGTTATGGGGATAGGACAGAGGGGTGGGCCTGGGTAAGCTGCTCTTCGGAGGGTCAGTGCAGACTCGATGGGCTGAATGGCCTCCTTCTGCACTGTAGGGATTTAATGGTTCGATAAGAGGGCCCCTTAAGTCTGTTCTGCCATTTCATTAGGCAATGGGTGATTTGGATTATCACCGTAGCTCCATAGCCCTCAAGGCCCCTGTCTAACAAAAACATAGTAAGAAGTTTAACACCAGGTTAAAGTCCAACAGGTTTATTTGGTAGCAAAAGCCACACAAGCTTTCGAGGCTCTGAGCCCCTTCTTCAGGTGAGTGGACAAAAACATACCCATACCTAACAGTAAAAACAGAAAGCGCTGGAAAATCTCAGTAGGTCTGGCAGCATCTGTGGAGAGAGACCCTACCAAACAAAACCTCGATAGATCTTTGGAACATCTTTCACAAGCTCCCGCTTGGTCCAGCACTGATTCCTCAGAGTGAGACTGGGACTTAGAGGGTTAAATATGGGGAAAGGTTGATTAAATTTGACTTGCATTCCCTGGAGCATATAAAATTCAGAGGTTATGTGACGAAGGTGCTAAATATGTTGGAAGGATTAGGTATGATAAATACAGAGAAATTAGTTCCCCTCATGGGGAAGTCAAGAACCCATCGAACCCCGACAGTGCAGAAGGAGATCATTTGGCCCATCGAGCCTGCACCGACCACAATCCCACCCAGGCCCCATTCCCATAACCCCACACATCTACCCTGCTAATCCCCTGGCACTCGGGTCAATTTAGCATGCCCAATCCACCGAACGCACAGAAGGGAGAATGTGCAAACTCCACACAGTGACTGAGGCCGGAATTGAACCCGGGTCCCTGGCGCTGAGAGGCAGCAGTGCTAACCACTGCCACCGTGCCAAACAGGGGTCAAAATCTTAAAATTCCAAAGTGTTCTTTAGGAGTGATATCAGAAAGCACATCTTTACACTAAGGGAATTGGATGGCTGGAACTCTCTAGTCTGAAAGGCTATTGGTGCTGGGAAGACGTCTGGACCTTAAAGTCTCAGATTGATGGGTTGTTGTTGGGCAAGGATATGAAGTGATTTCGAGAAAAGGCAGGTAATTGGAAACAAGGTACCAATCAGCCAGGAAGGCCAGCACAGACACAAGGGGCCGAATGGCCTCCTTTTGTTCCTGTGATAATTTGGAACAACGTACCAGGTAAACTGGAATCATAAAAGTTATGAGGACACAGAGTCTGCAGAGAGACTTGGATAGGCTAAGTGAGTGGGCAAGGATCTGGCGGATGGAGTATAACGTTGGTAAGTGTGAGGTTATCCACTTTGGAAGAAATAATAGTAAAATGGACTATTATTTAAACGGTGAAAAATTACAACATGCTACTGTGCAGAGGGACCTGGGGGTCCTCGTGCATGAATCACAAAAACTCAGTTTTCAGGTGCAGCAGGTGGTCAAGAAGGCAAATGGAATGTTGGCCTTTATCGCGAGAGGGATGGAGTATAAAAGCAGGGAGGTCTTGCTGCAACTGTACAGGGTACTGGTGAGGCTGCACCTAGAGTACTGTGTACAATTTTGGCCCCCTTATTTAAGAAAGGATATATTAGCTTTGGAGGGGGTACAGAGAAGGTTCACCAGGTTGATTCCGGAGATGAGGGGGTTAGCTTATGAGGAGAGATTGAGTAGACTGGACCTGTACTCATTGGAGTTTAGAAGGTTGAGGGGAGATCTTATAGAGACATATAAGATAATGAAGGGGCTAGACAGGGTAGAAGCAGCGAGGTTATTTCCACTTACAATGGAAACAATAACTAGGGGGCATAGCCTCAAAATACGGGGGAGTCAATTTAGAACAGAGTTGAGGAGGAACTTCTTCTCCCAGAGGGTAGTGAATCTTTGGAATTCTCTGCCCAATGAAGCAGTAGAGGCTACCTCGTTAAATGTGTTTAAGTCACAGATAGATAGATTTTTAACCATTAAGGGAATTAAGGGTTATGGGGAGCGGGCGGGTAAGTGAAACTGAACCCACTATCAGATCAGCCATGATCTTATTGAATGGCGGAGCAGGCCTGAGGGGCTAGATGGCCAACTCCTGCTCCTATTTCTTATGTTCTTATGTTCTTATTTATGAGAAATGTTCAAAATGCAGCCAGGCCCTAAACGGATTAAATGGAACGAGGTTTAAAGGATCAATTTACATGTTTTCAGCCTAACCCTGTCCTAGGTAGTTCTACTTTTATACAAATATCCAGTACAAAAATAGCTTGCATTTATATAATAAATCTTTCCAAATTGCCTGAAGTGTCCCTTAATTCAGTAATTGAGCCAAACTGAAATGAGTGCGCCGATTTAGATCAGAGCTCTGTTCTGAAGTGGGATGTGCAAGCTTCCTCACTGTGGGAACAGTCAGCGGACCCGGAAAAGGGGAATTTGCTCGACCATGCAGCCTGACAGTCACTGTTCAATGTCCCAGCCAAAGCCCAGGTGCTTCTTGTTAAACTTGAGGCAGTGTAACAAGGTAGCATTCTGAGCCATTTCAAAGTATATAATGGATAGAACATTATGCTCCGTCGGCATGTTGTAAATCTGAACCACTCGGTGAACCATTATTCACTCCCAGTTTAAAAATTGCTCCCAGCCCAGAGAAGGGAGAAGGTATTTGGATACTACTCCATAGCAAAGCTTTTGTTTTTTTTTCCCTTGGCCTGGAGCACCTGGACACAGAACTTCTGCTATTTGTATTATTTCAAAACCACCCCTCAGACTTCCATCTGAAACTGGCACTCGGACTGGGTTTGACACTCTGGTCAGCTAGTAGTGTTAGTATGGAAGAATATAAAAGCAGTATATTATTTAAATGGAGAGAGATTACAGAACTTTTGAGGTACAGAGGGAATTGGGTGACCTGGTACATGAATCACAAAGATTCTGCAGACACAGCGAGTGATTAGGCAGGCAAATGGAATGTTGGTATTTATTACAAAGGGGAATGGAATATAAAAGTAAGGAAGTTTTACTACAGCTGTGTAGGGCATTGGTGAGATCACACCTGGAATACTGTATATAGTTTTGGTCACTTTATTTGAAAAAAAAGACAGAACTGTGTTAAAGGCGGTACAGAGATTTACTCCACTCATTCCTGGGATGAGTGGCTTATCCTATGAAGAAAGGTTGAGCAGGTTTGGGTCGACACCCAATGGAGTTCAGAAGTATGAAAGGTGACCGCAGTGAAATGTACAAGGTCCTGAGGATGCATACTGGGAGGATATTTCCACTTGTGGGGAGATTAGAACCAGGGAACACGGGTTAAGAATAAAAGGAAGATGGAGACCAGGGGAATTATTTTCTGTCAGAGGATTGTTAGTCTATGGAATTCTTTTTCCCAGAGAGCAGTGGAGGCTGGTTACTGAATTTATTCACGGCAGAATTATTGATAGGCAACAGAGTCATGGTTATAGGGGGCAGAAGGGAAATTGGAATTGAGGGGCGGCTCAGTGGCACAGTGGTTAGTACTGCTGCCTCACACCACCAGGGACCTGGGTTCGATTCCCGGCTTGGGTCATTGTCTATATGGAGTCTGCACGTTCTCCCCGTGGCTGTGTGGCTTTGCTCCGGGTGCTCCAGTTTCCTTCCACAGTCCAAAAGACATGCTGGTTAGGTGCATTAGCCATGCTAAATTCTCCTTCAGTGTACCCAAACAGGCGTCAGAGTGTGGCGACTAGGGGATTTTCACAGTAACTTCATTGCAGTGTTAACGTAAGCCTACTTGTGACTAATAAATAAACTTTACTTAACTTTTACAACTAGAGCAGCCATGATCTTATTGAATGGCAGAGCAGGCTCAAAGGGCTGAAAGACCTACCCCTGCCCCAAAGTCATAAGTTTCTATGTCTTGATGATGGAAAATATGGGCTTGGAATCAACAGCTGAACACAGAAGGCATGCCAAGTAAGCTCAGCAGTTGGCTTACTACTAGTACGCGTGATCAGTCAATCCATCAATGTGTCAAGAGGTTGGCTCATAACTAAAACCTACCACCCTGCTGAGTTGCCAGATTACTGGGAAAGGTACTGACCTACACAGCAGGAAGATGGGCAGGAGGAACTAAATAAGGGTTAGGTATACTCTCAGGTTCACCTCATTCGTTGGAATGGTAGTTGGCATTGACAGCCTGAATGGGGAAGGTAGAGGGTGAAGCTGTAAAGGGCCTTTTTCATATGGTCTTTATATGCAGATGCCTACAAATTTCAATCATTTGGGTTTCTCTTGGATTACAAACCACTTAAGCTTCTCAGCTTGAGGTCCTGTATTTCAGCACAACACCTTTCTTGAAAAGCAAAATACTCTGGATGCTGGAAACCTGAAATAAAAACAGGAAATGTGTGGCCTGTCAAGTCCTACTTTGTACTGAGTTATATCTCAAAGGAAATAAATCATAACCTGTCACGGCATGAATTAGTGGGAAGACATGATGCACTGTAGGAATCAAAGCAACTGCCGCTTTCTTAAACAAAATGCATTTCAATTAATTTACTGATCGTGTAAATGTTAAATTCAAAGCTTAAAACAGCATGATGAAAACGGTAAAAATGTCTCAGAATGGTATTGGTACTTACCACTGCCAAGTCATCGCGGCTGCAGTCGAGGGCAGCAACCATGACCTGTTCATAAATTATCCAAACTGGACGCAGCAGGGATTTAAACGAGGAGAATAAAGAATTAAAATGCACGCTTTTAATAAGCTGCTTTTTTGCATCTTAATAATAAAATCACAAGCAGCAAAGTCACTTATTGTCTATACAATTAGAGTTAGAGAGACAAAAAGAAAGGAGAGTGAGAGAGTAAGATGTAGAAAAGACAGAGCAAAAGAGACAGCAAAAAAGAATGAGCGAAGGGAAAATAAGAGAGAACAAGAGAAAAGCATTAAGTGAGAGAGAGGAGAAAGAGAAATAGTGAGAAAGAAAAGGAGGAATGAGAGAAAGAGAGGCAGGCTTAAAAATTCATTTAAAGAAAAACAATGTCTGGAGTTTACAATGTGCCTCAATGCGCCAGGTAACTTTTATCAACACAGAAACATTCTACAGATCGAGTATCCTTTATCCCGAAATCCAGAAACCAAACACATGGAAAACCGCAGTCTTGAACCTGATTGACCTTTAGTGCGGGAGATCTCAGTTTGTCTGCACTGTTTATCTTGTGAGTTTTGTGATGAGCATGTCAAAAACAAACTCTCTCAGGTACTCTGTATTTATTACTCAGTTGTACAACTTACTTTTCCAGCCATTTTATTTACTTTAGACTGTAGCTAACCTAGGCTTCAGCTATTGTAATGGAAGTTTATGTGCACTATCCAAGATGATCTGAAATCCCAAACGTGATCGACATTTCAGATAAAGGATACGCGATCTGTAATCTCTTTTTCCATGTCAGGACAGCTAAAATTATTAAATTTGCTTTGAAGCATTCCCCTGCTGTAATCTCGAGCAAGTGCCTTGACACTGCAATACTTCTAAAATATGAAAAGATAATTTCACCGAGGCCACAGATCAAACAAAATTGCTGCTGTGCAGACAACAATTACTGAAACGAGGAGAAAAACAAGGGTGCCCCACGATAAGATTTTATCCTGACAGTGGGTCTTTTGTTCAACATTCACTTTGGAATAATTGCCACGAGAAGTGACAGCAATACCCAATTCTTGCTGGATAGAGCGATGTGTAAAAATCACTCAATTTACTATGGTTAGTGTGTGTGTGAGCGAGTGAGTGTGTGTGTGTGTACCACCAGAGGCAGCATGTGCTGCTTCACATTGTGGTGCTTCTGTCGACAGCAGCACTGCATTGTGAAAAGGGAAACAGCCATTCTCCACAGCTTCTTTATGGAGGGTCCAATACTCTAATTGCATGCTTAGAAAATGGTAAGCAATGATATTCTCACATAGTACTGGATCCAAGGGGTTAGGGTGTGGTGTTATGAAAAAAATATCCTATACACAGACACAGGATGGTTGCAACCAATTGACAATCCTCCTTTCCTGCTCTTCACACACGAGAATACAATGTGCCCACTTTCAGACCCCGTGACAGACACAAAAAAAATTATTCCAAAATACATAAAGACAATAATTAAAAATAGTAATGAATTCAACTGATACGGTATCAGGACCCTAACACTTCTCGTTTTGCCTGTCAATTCATCTGCCTACTCCTCAATTCAACCAACATTTAAAAAGATATCATTTACAGTTTTAGCATCAAAGCAGTTTGGATATTCGTGTCTGCTATTCCACAGGAACCCGGATCTTATTTCACAATCTTTACACATTCTGAGGAGATCTGCACACTCTAACTATTCATGTAGAGAATACTCTCAAGGAAGCATGTCAAAGAGTTAGTTTAAGAAACCAGACAATCAAAGAACAAAGAACAGTACAGCACAGGAAACAGGCCCTTCGGCCCTCCAAGCCTGTTCCGCTCCTTGGTCCAACTAGACCAATCGGTTGTATCCCTCCATTCCCAGGCTGCTCATGTGACTATCCAGGTAAGTCTTAAACGATGTCAGCGTGCCTGCCTCCACCACCCTACTTGGCAGCGCATTCCAGGCCCCCACCACCCTCTGTGTAAAAAACGTCCCTCTGATATCTGAGTTATACTTCGCCCCTCTCACCTTGAGCCCGTGACCCCTCGTGATCGTCACCTCCGACCTGGGAAAAAGCTTCCCACTGTTCACCCTATCTATAGTTTTTTTTTTTAACTGGTCGGTGCAACATCGTGGGCCGAAGGGCCTGTTCTGCGCTGTAATGTTCTATGTTCTATGTTCTATACCCTTCATAATCTTGTACACCTCTATTAGATCTCCCCTCATTCTCCGTCTTTCCAAGGAGAACAACCCCAGTCTACCCAATCTCTCCTCATAGCTAAGACCCTCCATACCAGGCAACATCCTGGTAAACCTTCTCTGCACTCTCTCTAACGCCTCCACGTCCTTCTGGTAGTGCGGCGACCAGAACTGGACGCAGTACTCCAAATGTGGCCTACCAGCGTTCTATACAGCTGCATCATCAGACTCCAGCTTTTATACTCTATACCCCATCCTATAAAGGCAAGCATACCATATGCCTTCTTCACCACCTTCTCCACCTGTGTTGCCACCTTCAAGGATTTGTGGACTTGCACACCTAGGTCCCTCTGTGTTTCTATACTCCTGATGACTCTGCCATTTATTGTATAACTCCTCCCTACATTATTTCTTCCAAAATGCATCACTTCGCATTTATCCGAATTAAACTCCATCTGTCACCTCTCCGCCCAATTTTCCAGCCTATTTATATCCTGCTGTATTGCCCGACAATGCTCTTCGCTATCCGCAAGTCCAGCCAATCCTACAATCCTATTGTATTTTTGCTTCTTTCATGGGATGTACACACCACCATTTATTAAACAGATCATACAGAAGTTAAATTTGAACATTTAAAAAAATAATTATTCAAATTTGTTCACACACAAACGATGATGCTGAAACAGCTGCTCTTAGTGACGAAGTAGGTATCAGTTCGAGGGAGCCGGGGGAAAACACTGTCCTGTCATCTCATCTCCGGGGGCCTCATGATTTGTAATTCTTATTTACAATCCTGATCAGATGATTGATTCCAGTAATCCGGTCCCTGGTAAGGACAGTTGTTCCTTATGTCAAAGACATGAGCGTTTAAAATCAAGACAATTAAAAGAAATTAGACCGCAAACGGGGAGGGGGAGCAAAGGGGGAGGTGGCCCCAGAGGAGGGGGAGGGGGGGAGACGGCGGCCCCGCAGAGGAGGGGGAGGGGGGGGGGACGGCGGCCCCGCAGAGGAGGAGGGGGAGGGGGGGGGACGGCGGCCCCGCAGAGGAGGAGGGGGAGGGGGGGGGACGGCGGCTCCGCAGAGGAGGAGGGGGAGGGGGGGGGGACGGCGGACCCGCAGAGGAAGAGGGGGGGGGGACGGCGGCCCCGCAGAGGAAGAGGAGGGGGGGGACGGCGGCCCCGCAGAGGAAGAGGAGGGGGGGGACGGCGGCCCCGCAGAGGAAGAGATGGGGGGGGGGGGGGGGGGATGGCGGCCCCGCAGAGGAAGAGGAGGGGGGGGACGGCGGCCCCGCAGAGGAAGAGATGGGGGGGGGGACGGCGGCCCCGCAGAGGAAGAGATGGGGGGGGGGACGGCGGCCCCGCAGAGGAAGAGGAGGGGGGGGGACAGCGGCCCTGCAGAGGAAGAGGAGGGGGGGGGACAGCGGCCCTGCAGAGGAAGGGGAGGAGGGGGACGGCGGCCCCGCAGAGGAGGGGGGGGGAGGGGGAGACGGCGGCCCTGCAGAGGAAGGGGAGGAGGGGGACGGCGGCCCTGCAGAGGAGGGGGGGGGGAAGGGGGAGACGGCGGCCCCGCAGAGGAGGGGGGGGGGGAGGGGGAGACGGCGGCCCCGCAGAGGAGGAGGGGGACGGTGCAGAGGAGGCGCTGGGGGGAGGTTAAGGATCATTTCAGTTGTTGTTGCTGAATCCACGCAGGCGTCACAACACGAGTTTGTGGCTGATTGAAAATATTCAGCTGAGACAGATTAACGTACGACGGGATGTCAACCTATTCAGTGCGTGAGAGGCAAAGGAAAGTTTCTGCTACTGTTCAAGGCAGACAATAATTTTTGAAGGCTACTGAAAAGACAAGGTCACAGCTCAGAGAGCCAGGGAGCAGAGAGTGGAAAGTCTCAGCTGGCAACTTCATCCTTCAGTATGATCTGCTTATCATCAGCTCCCCGAAAAGGAGCAGCCACTTGGTTAACATGACTGGAGTGTACTCGCAACAGAATTATAGACGGCTACCACTGAGTGATAATGCTTTACTTTACCCTGGGAATTCAGAAGACTTCATAAACCACAAAAGATAATCTCAAGTGGCTGTGGAAATTATCTGAACACAGATCAAATTCCTGCCTTACTGTCATCCCTGGTGCTTCACTCAATTTATAATATTTCTTGGAAGCAATAAAACTCATGCTAAACAATGGAACTGAAAGGATAGTGATTGTAGACTGAGGCACAGATGAGGACACCATGGTAGAATACTAAAAGTTAAATCAGAAAACAAAAAACTTCACAGTGCATATTGAACGGTGAGGACAAGTAGTTGTAGCAGCAACTAACCAATGTTTTAACAAGGAAAAGAAAAACCGTGCATTTCTATAGCACCTTTCAGGAACTCAGGGCATCCCGAAGTGTTTTGATCTGATTGGATTTATTGTCACATGTATTAACATACAGTGAAAAGTATTGTTTCTTGCGCACTATACAGATAAAGCATACCATTCATAGAGAAGGAAAGGAGAGTGCAGAATGTAGTGTTACAGTCATAGTTAGGGTGTCATTGTTAGAGAGTTTAAAATAGTTAGAATAAAGTTTCAGAAGCATAAAACGAGAGTAAAAGATAGAATTAGAAGGTATGCTGGGCACAGCTCACAAGAAGTCACCTTGCTCCAGCGCCATCTTGAGCAAAAAAATAATTAACCAATTAAGTATTTTTGACGTGTGGTTATTTTTATAAAGGAGGGAACGCAGCAGCCAATTTGGCCAAAGCCAGTTCCCAGCTTGCTCGGTGATGATCTGTTTTTGGTGACCCAAGGACAGGCCTTCAACTTGACCTGTGAACTCTGCATTTTGTGCTTTGAGGGTTTTTTGGTGGTGGTTTTTGAGGGATTGTTGATGATGCCATCACTGATCACTTCCTTCCATTACTGCCCACCCATGTCCCCATTCCATGTCCAGACTTACCTCCTACTGTATCTGCTGTGGAAACATCGACTCCCTGATTCATTGACAACTGCATTTTCAAAATCCAAACTGCTTAGCTACTGACCCTCCATTTGCCATATTTCTGTAACTACTGGTTTGCTCAACCATACCATTGCATCCTTCTTTGACATCCTTGTCCCCAATAAAACTTGTTCACCTGACAACTCCCAGGTACAGCCCTCATTTCCATTCACTTGATTCTTAGGGATGCAGATCTGAAAGGATATGACATCAACTGGTTTAACCGCCCACCCCAACATCTGGCTGTACCACAGTGCACTATTATATCCTGCCCTCATCAGTGAAAACTGCTCATTATTTCAGGATCATCCTGGGATACAAAGATAACTACTGGCTTTTCTCTTTACTGCAAACCACCTCCTGAAACCCTCTACCCTGCCTCCTCTATCCTCACCTCCAACAATAAATGTAAGGAGCTCAGGAACATTTTGCCACTAAGATTGAGACCCTGATCAGATGCCACAGGCCCCCCCACTCCTTATATTAGCCCACCAGACCAAACAACCCTCAAGTTCTCCTATGCCCTAGCCCTGAACTTGCAGCTTTCTTTAATTTCTTGAGCATATCTTGTCCATGAGACTTATCTCCTCCTCCCTCAACCCCATTCTCACCAAGCTGCTGACCAACAAATTCCCCTCCTGGTCTCCACGGTAATCAATATGGTTAACTGTTTGTTCCCTTCAGATGTTGTCCCTCTCTCCTTTTAATCTGCTGTCATCACACCTCTCCTCAAAACAACATTCTTGAACCCACCATCCCTGCAAATTACTGCCCATCTCCAACCTCTCTTTCCTCACCAAAATCCTTGAACATGTTCCCACCTCCCAAACTCATTCCCACCTGTCCCAGAATTCCAGGTTTCAATCTCTCCAATCACGTTTCTGCCCCGGTCACAGTACCCAATCAGCTCTTTTCAAAGTCACAAACAACATCCAGTGTGTGAGTGTGACAAAGAGAAACTTTCCCTCCTCGTCCCTCTCCAGCTGTCCGCAGCCTCTGACACGATAACCACACCATCCTCCTCCAACACCTCTCTCAACTCCTTCACCGCTGGTAAATTATCAAGCAGCTGGTCTGACACCCGCTACTGGACGAGCAGAAATCTCCTCCAATTAAATATTGGGAAAATTGGTGCCATTGTTTTCAGTCTCTTTCCAAACTCCATTTCTTACCAACTAATTCCAACCCTCTCCATGGCAACAGTCTGAGACTAAACCAGTCTGTCCGCAACCCTGCTGTCACATTTGACACCGAGATGAGCTTCTGACACATATTTGTACCATCATTAAGATCGCCCTTTTCCACCTCCGTAATGTTGCCTGATTTCGCTCATCTGCAGCTGAAACCCTTTCTTACTTTAACCATTTGAATGCATCCCTGGCTGGCCTCACACACTCTACCTTCCAAAGCTTGAGACCCAAACTCTGATACCTGTGTCCGAACTCACCCATAGTCTTCTTCACCCATCACCCCTTCAGCCTGCTGACCTACACTGGCTCTCAGTCGAGCAACATCTTGATTTTAAAATTCTCATCCTTGTTTTCAAATCCCTCCATGGCCTCATCCCATCCTATGCAATCTCCTCCAACCTCACAATCCTTTACGATATCGGTGCTTCTCTAATTCTGGCCTCCTGAGCATGCTGTATTTTAAATCGCTCCTCCCTCAGTTATCATGCCTTTGAATTCCCAGGCCCCAAGCCCTGGAATTCCCTTCCTGACCTTCTCCACCTCTCTGTCTCACTTTCCTTCTTGATTAAAATCTAAACCTTTTACCAAGTTTTTGGTCCTCTGATTCACATGCTCCAGTGTCATGATGCTTTATAATGCTCCTGTGCAGTGCTTTGGGACATTTTATTACATTAAAGGTGCCATACAGGGTGTTACTGTTACATCATGGGTTGCGTTGTTGGGAATATCTGTCCTCAAGCAATCGGGATGCTGCATTTCAGGCAGCAGTGCTTGATGGGGATCTGGATGTCACGGTATGAGGTCTGATGGGCACTAATTTAAAAAGGGCACTCAAGCCAAGGGGCTTGAGAAGTAGTTCTGATACATAAAATAACAGGGTAATCTTGAGACTTAAAAGTCTCCTCACTGAAATCTAGAGTGGGCAGAATTTCAGAGGTATTACACAATATTCAAGATGCATTAAAAAACACGGTAATAAATCTGTTACTGATTCATGAAAAGAAAGTTGTTACAAAGAAAGCTTCTGGACAAAAAGTGCCACGATTTGATGAGAAAGATCCCATCACTGGAGTGAATGGACAAGTGCTAATGGATTTTGGAACTTGGCTAACAGTACACATGCTCAGACTCCACTGTTTAAATTCAGCTCTTGTGTTGCAGCTCTGGGCAAAAAGAACAAGCTCAGCAGCAGGCTTGAGGGAGCCTCTGAGGCCTGCAATAACTTTGATGCAGGCATTAAAACACACAAAAAGCAATCTGTGGGTAAATTCAATCTTTGCTCTGTTACAACCTCCTTTTGGACTGCAGAAAGTACAGGGATGGAAGGACAAATTGGGCAAAAGACAACGAGGAGTGAAAGGTACAAAATGCGCAATCACAGTGAAACATGGGCTCCCCATGGTAAAATAGCAATTAGTGTGTCGAAAATAACTATCACAGCAGCAACTGCAGGAATGCAATATGGACTAATGAGCCGGGGACGTGAGTTCAAATCCCACCACGGAATCCAGGAAATTTAAATGTAATGAATTAAATGAATCAGGAATGGAGGCCATGTAACTGTCGGATTGCCATTAAAAACTCAGCTGGTTCACTAGTGTTCTTTAGGAAAGGAAACCTGCACCTTTACCCAGACTGGCAGACGCACAGCAATATGACTGACTCTTGTGAGGACTTTGTGTTATGCTCAAAGTGGACGCTGCTGCATTGCCCACATTACAACATGACTACATTTGGGAAGTACTTCATTGGCTGTAAAACACTTTGGGATGTCCTAAAGTAGTGTAGGGTGCTACAGAAATGCAAGCTTCTCATTTCCGTGTGGATCAAGATTAACTTCCAAGATTCGTCCTGGTTCTATAATCCACGCTGAGCTACTCCCACTTCACTGGAGAGAAGGGTTACAAAACGTCTAAAGCAAAGCTGGCATCCAGCTCCCGGGGTGAACATTGGCCTTCAACAAGACCAATTTAAAATATAAAGGCTCTGCTAGAAACTTTGATTGAAAGCATATTTTGGTGAATGTGGATTTAAATGTGAAGTCTCAGCCAGCCCAGAGCCATAGGCAATCAGGCAGACTACGTTTAAGATTCAAACCAGTTTCTGAGAACAAGCCCAAGCCTAATAACCTAATTGCACTTCATGATTCAGAACTGGCCGGCACAGTGGTTAGCGCTGCTGCCTCTCAGCGCCGCTGCCTCTCAGCGCCAGGGACCCGGGTTCAATTCCAGCCTTGGGTCACTGTCTGTGAGGAGTTTGCGCTCTGCCAATGTCTGCGTGGGTTTCCTCCAGGTGCGTCAAAGATGTGCAGGTTAGATGGATTGGCCATGCTAAATTGCCCCTTGTCAGGGAGATTAGCTGGTAAATACATAGGGTTACAGGGATGGGGCCTGGGCAGGATTGTTGTTGGTGCAGGCTTGGTGGGCTGAATAGCCTCCTTCTGTGCTGTAGGGATTCTATGAAAAATCGCATCAGCTTTGACTGCAAAAATGGCATTAAAGATAAACTGCTGCTGCTGCTGCCGTCTCTAAGGTCACCAATGGTGAGATAAGTACAAGAGATCAGAATTGGAGAGGTGTCGAGAGTGCTGAGGGTAGTCGGGTTGGAGGATGCTACAGAGACGAGTGCCAGTAGATCTTTAGAACTTGGGTAGCATCACACATGCTCAGACTCCACAATCTAAATTCAGCTGTGTGTGCAGCTATGGGCAATAATGGTATGGCCATGAAGGGATTCAAACACAAGGTGAATTCTAAAATCGAGGTGTTGCTGGACTGGAAACCAATGCCGGTCGGAGGGTATAGGTGAGAGATAGAGTTAGGGAGCAAGCACATTCAACGATTCTCATGTGAATGGTGCAAACTCTGGGGAGCCACAGAGACAGGTTTCTGAGAGAGATGATGATTCTCGGTGAGAATGGAGATCATTGCGTAATATCCCCCACCAATCATACCTACCCTGTAAATGACTGGATTATTTTACACACATTAGTATTAATCAATGCACAACTATCATCCTCTCTGCATTTTGCCTGGAGAAATCACACTGCTTTTAACAGGAGACATTGCTGTTTTTTAGATCACAAGTTCTATTTGCTGTTGTTTGCACAGTTTCTTTTTCTAGACTCCATTTGTTGAGTAAATTGACTTTGCAGTTTACAGGCAGCGCAGTGGCAGTGGTTAGCACTGCTGCCTCACAGGCCAGGGTCCCAGGTTCAATTCCGGCCTCAGGTCACTGTCTGTGTGGAGTTTTCACATTCTCCCCATGTCTGTGTGGGTTTCCTCCGGATGCTCCGGTTCCCTCCCACAGTCCAAAGATGTGCGAGTTAGGTGGATTGGCCACGCTAAATTGACCCTTAGTGTCAGGGGGATTAGCAGGGTAAATGAATGGGGTTTTGGGGATAGGGCCTGGGTGGGATTGTGGTCAGTGCAGACTCGATGGGCCGAATGGCCTCCTTCTGCACTGTAGGGATTCTATGATACTGAAAGTCGTTAGACCTGTCCCATCTCCAACTCATTAGCTAATACAGGGCAATCTGTCCGCTGATACACTTGTTGGTAACAGATACTCTTGTATTACCAATTTGATTTAAGCCTGGATACTAAAGTGGAGCAAATAAAAACACAAAGAATCAGAAAGGTTCTGCAGGTCTGGCCAGCATCTGTGGAGAGAGAAACAGAGTTAACGTTTCAAGTGAAGTTGAATTCGACGCGAAACATTAACTTTCTCTCTCCGTGAATACTGCCAGATCTGTTGAGTATCCCCACTACCTTGGTTTTATTTCAGATTTCTAGCATCCACAGTATTTTACTTCTATTAAAGCTACATTTTTGTTTCTGGGACAACTGCTTTAGTCTTGGACTGAAAAAAGACTTTATAAGTTGTTATTAATGCCTGCAGAGCTGCTGTACAATGCCAAGGGAAAAGGCTGGATTGAATGTTCAGTTTATTAGTACATTCCCTGACAGGGAAGATAGCTAATTAACATCTCTCTCTATCAACGCATTAACTTTCATGACAGTTCTCGAACCAATGATGAAGCTTTTCAAGAAAGAAAATACCCACATTATCACAAGGAAGTGTGGATTAACTCATTATGTTGAACCACCTTATGGGATTTTATTTCAGTGAAAGTGCCATCAAGAATCACAATAAAACCACAGGAAAGAGCGTCACAGCTTTGCCAAAAAAACTCAGCACTGTTTTACCAGAACCATTATTACAGTAACTATTAACATAATTTGATTTAAACTGAGGTCACACACACAACATTTAAGTATTTCCTGCACATTATAAATTTGTGCATGACAAGTCATTTATCACATTGATTAACTCGTGGACACATGAAACTTATCAACAAATTATATACAAGGCCACATAGTCAGATCATTTAAACATTACCGGCACAGCATGCCACTTTCAAAACCTACCAACCCGTCATACTAATTTACAAATCAAGATTTCTGTCTAACAATCAAACTGAATAGGTCTGAGGTTCTTTTTAACACTCAAATCCACATTGAACACTAAGTCTTGGCTCAGTGAGTGCTATTCTCACCATTGAGTTAGAATGTAGTACATTCAACTTCCAACCCAGAAACATGAGCACATAACCTAGGCTGTCACTCTCGTACTGAAAGAGTGCTGCACTGTCAGAGGTGGGGTGGGATTTTATGGCCTCGCTCGTCCCAAAACCGGAAAATCCCACCCGAGGTCAATGGACCTTTCCGTGCTCTGCCTCTCGCCCGCTCTGATTCCCGTGGCGGGTGGGGCGGTAAAATTCCAGCCGCAGTCTTTTGGATGAGACATTAAACCACAGACCGGTGGGTCCTCCCAGGTGGATGCACAAGATCCCACAGCACTATTTGCAGAAGAGCAGGTGAGTGCTCCCGAGTGTTCTAGCCAGTATCTATCACTCAACCAAAATCACTAAAGCATTCCTGTCTGTGGGAACATACTGTTCAAAATTGGCCACCATGTTTTCTACATTGCAGCAGTAACTACATTTCAAAGATATCCCTCTGGCTGTAAAGCAGATTTGGGGTGTTCTGAGATTGTGAAAGATGTGACGTAAATTCAAGTTCCTCCCTTCCTTAAAACAAATTCGGAATTACGTGAATGTTCTGTTCATCTTCTGACTGATTTGAACCATTCCAGCACATCTGTCTTGATGCTGTCTATGGTAAGTCAGAAATTATTGCTGAGAGAGTGACTGCCAGATTAAACAACTGAGGAGCAACATATCTCTATTGAAAAAGCTTGTGAATAAATAATGCTTCAACTATTCCTTACCTACTGCCAGTTAGAGGAGTTTTGAGAAACTACCTGAAAATTTATCGTGTTTACATTGCAAACCATTTCTGCTGTCTTATATTTTTAAATATAAACTCTAGCAATTTTTATGTCACACAAGTAATTTCTCAATTATCATAAGCACACATTAAATTTCTCATCCATATTTTCAAATCTCTCCATTTTGCTCTTCTAGCCTGTAACCCTCCCAATTCCAACCACGTGCTCATCCTGGATTTTAATCTTAGCAACTCTGCTGACCACGCCTTCAGCTGCCTGGGGTCCTAAATTTCCAAATTCCCTCCTTAAATCTCTCTCCTTCTTTATGTCACTCCTTAAAACCTGTCTCTTTGACCAAGTTTTTGATCACCAGTCCTAATATCTCCTTCTGTGGCTCAGTGTCAAATTTTAGAATCATAGAATCCCTATAGTGCGGAAGGAGGCCAGTTGGCCCATTGAGTCTGCACTGACTCTCTGAAAGAGTATCTTTCCCAGGCCCACCACCCTCCCCTATCCCCGTAAGCCGCGCATTCATCATGGCTAATCCACCTAACCTACGTATCTTTGGACTGTGGTAGGAAACCGGAGCACCCACTGGAGCAGGAATTTGTTTAATTAATGCCATATGAAGTACCTTGGGAAGTTTTACTGCATCAAAGGTGCTATATAAATTAAAGGTGCTATGTAAATGTTGTACAGTATGTATGTATATACCAGTAGAATGCTGTTAAGGCACTGCCGTTTCACACTAACAATCCCATTATAAATGCAGGGATTGCATTAATGCCGATGTAAACATTGATGTGGAGATGCCGGTGTTGGACTGGGGTGGGCACAGTAAGAAGTCTCACAACACCAGGTTAAAGTCCAACAGGTTTATTTGGAATCACGAGCTTTCGGAGCGCTGCTCCTTCATCAGGAGACTTCTTATTCTGTAAACATGTTTCTGCATTCCCCAGACTCTCATTCTAAACTACACAATAACCCAATCTTCCAAACAGCACTCCTTACGTCTGCTTCTCCAGCTGCTGGACTGTCTTCTCTCGAACCCTGCTTCACCTTGAGACAATATTTCATCTTGATCCCCTATGTGCAAAGCTCCATTCTCAGCAGGAATGAAGGAAGGAAGCTGCATCTGAGATTATGAGATTCCAGGACTTCAGAATTTCAATATTCTTTTCTTATTTCTGCAAAGATTCATTTCAAAATTGGGAATGACAGCTCATCACTGACAAAATGCTGGTAATTTCCAGCCAATCTCCATTTAATGCAATTTTGCAGGTTAAACTGACAGAAGACATCTTCCCTCACCCAAAGTATGGCACCTGGCAACTGTCTGAAGCAAAGCATGGTCAAGCTGATGAGCAGGTCACACAGTAACACTCAAACTGAAACCACACAAAGGCGCAAACATGATAAATGTGAATCAAAACTGATTTCTGACAGTCTTATAATAAGTTTGGAGGCAGCACAGTGGCACAGTGGTTAGCACTGCTGCCTCACAGTGCCAGGGACCCGGGTTCAATTCCCAGCTTGGGACACTGTCTGTGCGGAGTCTGCACGTTCTCCCCGTGTCTCCGTGGGTTTCCTCCGTGTGCTCGTTTCCTCCCACAGTCCAAAGATGTGTGGGTTAGGTAGATTGGCCATGATAAATTGCCCCTTAGTGTCAGGGGGTTTAGGTGTGTAACTATGTGGGCTTAGGGAGATGGGACCTGGGTGGAATTGTTGTTGATGCAGGCTCGATGGGCCAAATGGCCTCCTTTTGCACGGTAGATTGTATGATCCTATGAAATACAACACATCCTGATCAGAGATCTCCGCTACATTGGTGATGCCACACACAGAAACTCAGCAACAAAGACCCATGGACTGTCTCTCCCATACCTGTAACTTGCTCTCCCTTACTATAAGGATCAAGAAAACCATGGTTACGGAACAGGGTGTTACATCTCCATTCCTGATCACAATAAATAACACCCTGCTAGTAGTAGTTAGCAAATTCTTTTACCTGGGTCCATGGTAACAGATAATCTGTCTATTGAAACAGAATTTAATACACACCCAGGAAAAGCGGCTGCCGACTTGGGGCTGATTTATGAAACGTGCATGGAAAAACATCAGGATGTCTCTTAGGACCAAGATGCTGGTGACTGAGGTCTGTGTTCTCAGCACCTAGATGTATGGTTGTGAAACATGGATGACTTACACCTGGTAAAGAAGCTCAGCAATTTCCACTACTGTTGTTTGCAATTTATTCTCAGCATTGCAAGGGCAAAGTCACCAATACGACAGTCCTCGAGGGCAAAGCTCCCAAATATGTTGGCAGTCATCAAGCAGAGGCGACTTTGCTTACTCAGGCACGATCCCGGGGTAGAAGGCGGATGCACACTCTATTCAAAGAGGTAGCAGGAGCCAGAGGACCAATGGGTCAGCTGAAGCTTCATTTCAAGGATGCTTGCAAGCATGACATGAAGGTTCACATTGATTTTCATACATGGGAGACACTAGCCAACGACAGAGGGAAATGACAGCATCATCTGTGAGCCAGCATGCGCCACCATGACAACCATAGTTACAGTGGCTTGGCAACAAGCAACACCACCAAAAACAACAACTGGCAATGCCACTTGATAACCACTTCATATACGGCACTGGTGGGAGCACCCGCCTTTCAGGGATTGGTCTCTTCAGCCAGCAGCAACATTGCATCATTTGAGTCTGCCCCATCCTCAGGGATCTGCTGTGTTTCCATCACCCTATGGAGCTGGAAGGATACCAAAAACAACAATGGAAACTTGTGTTCACACACACAAGGTGTGGAAATAGAAAGTGGAACTATGCAGAGGTGTGGAAAATTTGTGAAGGGCAGAAACACAGGACCAGGGTGGAGACAGTTGTGAAATCACAGCATCTGTGGAGAGAGAATACAGCCAATGTTGAGTCTGGATGACCCTTCATCAGAGCTTTAACAAAAAGTCATCCAGACTCAAAACATTAACTCTGTTCTCCCTCCACAGATGCTATCAGACTAGCTGAGATTTTGTAGAATTTTCTGCTTTGGTTTCAGATTCCAGCATCTGCAGTATTTTGCTTTTATATGAAGCCAACAGATGCTATTTTTGTGTAATTATTTCCTAGCTGGAATCAGTAACGGTTGTCTAGTAGCAAACACACAAACTAATCTTAGAAGCTTTAAAATTTGGAATTACTGTAATAATGAGCGCAGCTGGAATTCCTTGCAAAGTACTTGCCTATAGAACATAACTTTATTTCCTGCAAATGAGTGCATCTGTCCTTACAAAGATTCATTTCTCTTTCTCTGGCTAACACACACTGCTTCCCAGCACCAAGAATTATGCTGCGATCCTTGGGAAAGGACAACAGCCTCGTTAATTTAATTGTGGTGCTATAAAATATCGTCATCCCGTAGACCCAAGAAGAAAATTGGCTTCCAGATGTTTAGCTTGCTCATGTAGACATGAAAATCATTAGAAAACAATCATTTCAGCCATAAACGACCTGAAATTAAGCTCCAGATGATGAGGTAATGTAATTACGCGAAGGAATTTCCTCTTCCGAGGATTTCCTGTGGGTCTTAGTTGAAGGTTAAAAAGAAATGAAAGTTCCACGTGCACCCTTTTCTGAGTTCATAGTTCAGACTTCAGCTAACCTACGTTTTTTTATTTGCCTGTATTTTATCCACATAATAAGAAAAGCAAAGCAAGACATTGTGTGCCTTCAATTACTCTATTTATAGTCACCATTTGGAGCAGAAACCTGTCTGCCCTCTCATGAAAGGATCTCATGGCAATCATTTTTTCCCATCATCCTGACCAATATTTATCATTTAACAAACACTGCTAAAACAAAGCACTTAGGCCGGAATTCTCCAGCCGTTCACAGCAGCAGGATTCTCTGGTCCTGCCAGCGGCGCACCCCTGCCATGTGTTTCCCATTGTATCACAGTTTGGTATGGCTCCTGCTCTGCCCAAGACCGCAAGGAACTACAAAAGGTTGCGAATGCAGCCCAGTCCATCACGCAAACCAGCCTCCCATCCATTGACTCTGTCTACACTTCCCGCTGCCTCAGGAAAGCAGCCAGCATAATTAAGGACCCCACGCACACCGGACATTCTCTCTTCCACCTTCTTCCGTCGGGAAAAAGATACAAAAGTTTGACGTCACGTACCAACCGACTCAAGAACAGCTTCTTCCCTGCTGCTGTCAGACTTTTGAATGGACCTACCTTGCAATAAGTTGATCTTTCTCGACACACTATGACTGTAACACTACATTCTGCACTCTCTCCTTTCCTTCTCGATGAACAGTATGCTTTGTCTGTATAGCGCGCAAGAAACAATACTTTTCACTGTACGTTAATACATGTGACAATAAATCAAACCAAACCAGTGGTGTGGTGTGGCTTCAGTGGGAATTCCCATTGACAGCAGTGGGAACTGAAGATCCTGCCGCCAGTGAACAATGCATCAACCCCTGCTGCCAGTGAACAATGCATCAACCCCTGCTGCCAGTGAACAATGCATCAACTCCTGCCGCCAGTGAACAATGCATCAACTCCAGCCGCCAGTGAACAATGCATCAACTCCTGCTGCCAGTGAACAATGCATCAACTCCAGCCGCCAGTGAACAATGCATCAACTCCTGCTGCCAGTGAACAATGCATCAACCCCTGCTGCCAGTGAACAATGCATCAACCCCTGCTGCCAGTGAACAATGCATGAACTCCTGCTGTGGAGATGCCGGCGTTGGACTGGGGTAAACACAGTAAGAAGTTTAACAACACCAGGTTAAAGTCCAACAGGTTTATTTGGTAGCAAAAGCCACACAAGCTTTCGAGGCTACTCCTGCCGCCAGTGAACAATGCATCAACTCCTGCCGCCAGTGAACAATGCATCAACTCCAGCCGCCAGTGAACAATGCATCAACTCCTGCCGCCAGTGAACAATGCATCAACTCCTGCCGCCAGTGAACAATGCATCAACTCCTGCTGCCAGTGAACAATGCATCAACTCCTGCTGCCAGTGAACAATGCATCAACTCCTGCCGCCAGTGAACAATGCATCAACTCCAGCCGCCAGTGAACAATGCATCAACTCCTGCTGTCAGTGAACAATGCGTCAACTCCTGCCGCCAGTGAACAATGCATCAACTCCAGCCGCCAGTGAACAATGCATCAACTCCTGCCGCCAGTGAACAATGCATCAACTCCAGCCGCCAGTGAACAATGCATCAACTCCAGCCGCCAGTGAACAATGCATCAACTCCTGCCGCCAGTGAACAATGCGTCAACTCCTGCCGCCAGTGAACAATGCATCAACTCCAGCCGCCAGTGAACAATGCGTCAACTCCAGCCACCAGTGAACAATGCATCAACTCCTGCCGCCAGTGAACAATGCATCAACTCCTGCCGCCAGTGAACAATGCATCAACTCCTGCCGCCAGTGAACAATGCATCAACTCCAGCCACCAGTGAACAATGCATCAACTCCAGCCGCCAGTGAACAATGCATCAACTCCTGCCGCCAGTGAACAATGCATCAACTCCAGCCGCCAGTGAACAATGCATCAACTCCAGCCGCCAGTGAACGATGCATCAACTCCAGCCGCCAGTGAACAATGCGTCAACTCCTGCCGCCAGTGAACAATACATCAACTCCAGCCGCCAGTGAACAATGCATCAACTCCAGCCGCCAGTGAACAATGCATCAACTCCTGCTACTGAGAAAAACACTGAGGGGAGGCCAGAGAATCTGGCCCGAGATCGGACCGTTATCACATTGCTGTTGGTAGGAGTTGCAATGTGCAAATTAGTTACCGTTTCCTACAACAGTGACAACACTCCCAAAGCACTTTGGGACAACCCGTGGTCTTGAAAGATTCCGTAAAAATGTACTTTTTTTTTTCAAACATTTATGCCCAGCCAGACCATCTGACCTGCCCCATTGCAAGGGACATTACCCGCTAAAACCCAGCACCGCTTCAACAGACACACAAACCTCAGGGATGGAGACCCAAAACCACCAGCCTCTCCCAGCCCCAACGTCAATTTCAGGAACAATAATCCGATCTGATCAAATTGTACCCGATAACTTGAGAAGGCACCTGAACTATCAATTTCTCTCCTCCATAGATCTGAAACTGCCCATTCGTTCCCTCAGCAGCCACCAGATGCGGCAAATCACAAACACTCATCACATACACCATTAATGTTGCTCATGGCTCCAGATTACCAATATGGCTAATATGACAAAGGGCTATAAATTGATGACCCTTTGACAAAAACGTCAGCTCTTTTCTCTCTTTACAGATGCTGCCAGACCTGCTGTGATTTTCCAGCATTTTCTCTTTTGGTATTTTATTTTTTAACCAACCGCAGCAGTGGAGAAGGCTCTCTTCCTTGTTTTTCCGAATCACTCTCTGTTCTTGCATCATCCCTATCTCTGCAACCATCTCCAGCTGTACAATCCACCAAGATTTCTGCATTCTTCTAATTCTGGCCTCTTGAAGATACCCAAATGTAATCACTCCACCACTGTGGGCAAAGCCTTTAGCTGCCAGGATTCTGAGCTCTGGAATTCTCTCAACCGCTCCGCCTCTCTCTCTGCTCCTTGAAGACAATCCTTTAAACAAATCTCTGACCAAACGTTTGGTCATTTGTCCGAATATCTCCTGATGTGGCTCAGTGCACGTCAGGACATTTTATTATGTTAAAGGTACAAGTTATTGTTGAGGGTACATTGTTGAGAAAATGCTGGAAAAACTCAGCAGGTCTGGCAGCATCTGCAAAGAGGGAAACAGAGTTAACGTTCTGGGTCAAATGTGACTCTTCTTCGGTCATACTGGAATCAAAGCATTAACTCTGTTTCTCTCTCCACAGATGCTGCCAGACCTGCTGAGTTTTTCCAGCATTTTCTGTTTTTTCTTACTGATTACCAGCATCTGCAGTTTTTTGCTTGTGTTTAAGATAAGTAATACATTCTGGGATGAAACAAGAACACAGAGATAAAAATATATATATACACTTTTAAAAAACAAGCTTCAGAAAGAACATCTGACATAGCAACAATGCTTAATAGGGGCACCATCACCTTGGCACAAGTCAAAGTCCACCAAACCTTCCGTCACTGGAAATTACACCTTTCTCCTTACTTACTCCATTCATACCTTTCATAATTGTGAACACATAAATAAAATTATGTCTTGAAAATGGTCAGTCAATAAATACAGAAATATAATCTTTTAAAAGTTGATTTTTCAATACAGATCTGCAACCAGAGTTTTGCAGTGTCGAGTACAGGCCATTTCATTGTTAGCATTGAAAATAGTTAATAGCCAACAATAGATAATAGTTAGAGGTTAACAGGCTCAGCACATCACTGGCTGATTGGTGGGCATCTCAGGGGTTGGGGTGCATCGTTGGCTCCCAGGGCAATATTTTGATTTGAAGTTTTTAAGTTTCTTTTGCGATTTTGTGTTTTATTTTAGTTAGTGCCACTTTAAGGACCGACTCCACCCATTAAATCTGCTCATCTCAGAATGGGTAATTTGATATTTAAACATTTGGTTCCCCAAAAATGTATAAATGGGAAAACCAGTGGGCACTGCGGCGTCTTGGGTGCATCATTGACATCCCAGAAACACATTTTAAATTGAAATGCTGTAAGTTTCCTTTGTGATTTTGTCTTTAATAGTTTAAGAGATCATCCCCTGATTTAACTTTTTTATTTGGTCAATTTACTAATTGTTCTTGATTACTCAAAAGAGTATAACAGGGAAACAGATGATGATCAAAGGAGTTTTGTAGTGGGAATGAAGCTCTTTCTCAACAACTAGCCACTGGAGTTTTACATTTATGGGATGAAATACAGGTTACTAAGCAGATAAACAGCAAGCATACCATCGACCTCGAGGAGAACCAATCTTTTCTGTACCAATGTCATTTATTTAAGTTCAGAATGAGTGCCATCATTGAACTTAGGAAGCGCGATTTCTATCCGCCATCCTGCAATTCCATACTCACTGTCATCTCCAAGTTTTGATGCATAATCACTTATGAGCTCTTCTCCAACCTCCACTATCTGCTCGCTGTTCCGGTAGTTTTCATCTCGCCATTTCCTCAGCTTGTCACGCATGTCTGAAAAATCAGAAAAAGGACTTTTGAATAAATAGCAATGGAAGAATATTTAATTCATGCAAAAAATACCCCACAATAATCAGGATGTTTGGAGATGTGAAGATTTGTGAAACATGAGAATGACTATTTGCTTCACGTGGAATGTCAAGTCGCAGGTTTGACTTGAACAATTTCCTCCATCAGACGATGTTGTTGCATTTGATAGGTTGAGAACACTCCTAATCCTTCTCTAGTGAACTGCAGTGGACATTTTGCATATCAAGGCAATGGCTATCACAGTCACATAAGAACATAAGAAATAGGAGCAGGAGTAGGCCATCTAGCCCCTCGAGCCTGCCCCGCCATTCAATAAGATCATGGCTGATCTGAAGTGGATCAGTTCCACTTACCCGCCTGATCCCCATAACCCCTAATTCCCTTACCGATCAGGAATCCATCTATCCGTGATTTAAACATATTCAACGAGGTAGCCTCCACCACTTCAGTGGGCAGAGAATTCCAGAGATTCACCACCCTCTGGGAGAAGAAGTTCCTCCTCAACTCTGTCCTAAACTGACCCCCCTTTATTTTGAGGCTGTGCCCTCTAGTTCTAGCTTCCTTTCTAAGTGGAAAGAATCTCCCCACCTCTACCCTATCCAGGCCCTTCATTAGCTTATAGGTCTCTATAAGATCCCCCCTCAGCCTTCTAAATTCCAACGAGTACAAACCCAATCTGCTCAGTCTCTCCTCATAATCAACACCCCTCATCTCTGGTATCAACCTGGTGAACCTTCTCTGCACTCCCTCCAAGGCCAATATATCCTTCAGCAAATAAGGGGACCAATACTGCACAAAGTATTCCAGCTGCGGCCTCACCAATGCCCTGTACGGATGCAGCAAGATATCTCTGCTTTTATATTCTATCCCCCTTGCGATATAGGCCAACATCCCATTTGCCTTCTTGATCACCTGTTGTACTTGCAGACTGGGTTTTTGCGTCTCATGCACAGGGACCCCCAGGTCCCTTTGCACAGTAGCATGCTGAAATTTTTTTCAATTAGATAATAATCCAATTTGCTATTATTTCCTCCAAAGTGAATAACCTCGCATTTGTCAACATTATACTCCATCTGCCAGATCCTCGCCCACTCACTCAGCCTGTCCAAATCTCTCTGCAGACCTTCTATGCCCTCCACACGATTCACTTTTCCACTTATCTTTGTGTCGTCTGCAAACTTTGTTACCCTACATTCAGTCCCCTCCTCCAGATCGTCTATATAAATGGTAAATAGTTGAGGCCCCAGTACCGATCCCTGCGGCACGCCACTAGTTACCATCCGCCAACCAGAAAAGCAGCCATTTATTCCGACTCTCTGCTTCCTGTCGGATAGCCAATCCCCAATCCACGCTAACACCCTACCCCCAACTCCGTGTGACCCAACAGCATCATGGCCAAGGACATGGGAGAAAGCACCATTGAAATACAGGCCTTAACCCTGCCACATCTCCTCCCACTGAAATACCAGACTAGGGGGGTTCCCAATCAAAAGGGAACAGCAATTCCTGGATCACTGTTGCATGACTTGAATTACTGCGTAAAGAACAATTAATGCAGAAGATTTCTCCCCCGTGGCTGTTCCACGTTTAACTGTGTTCATCCACAGGATCTACTCAACAGATTCCATGGGAAACATGTATGTACATTGGATGGAGGAGGGGACGTCCGAGGCCTCTGGCATGCATAAGAACATAAGAAATAGGAGCAGGAGTAGGCCATCTAGCCCCTCGAGCCTGCCCCGCCATTCAATAAGATCATGGCTGATCTGACGTGGATCAGTACCACTTACCCGCCTGATCCCCATAACCCTTAATTCCCTTACCGATCAGGAATCCATCCATCCGCGCTTTAAACATATTCAGCGAGGTAGCCTCCACCACCTCAGTGGGCAGAGAATTCCAGAGATTCACCACCCTCTGGGAGAAGAAGTTCCTCCTCAACTCTGTCTTAAACCGACCCTCCTTTATTTTGAGGCTGTGTCCTCTAGTTTTAACTTCCTTACTAAGTGGAAAGAATCTCTCCGCCTCCACCCTATCCAGCCCCCGCATTATCTTATAAGTCTCCATAAGATCCCCCCTCATCCTTCTAAACTCCAACGAGTACAAACCCAATCTCCTCAGCCTCTCCTCATAATCCAAACCCCTCATCTCCGGTATCAACCTGGTGAACCTTCTCTGCACTCCCTCCAATGCCAATATATCCTTCCTCATATAAGGGGACCAATACTGCACACAATATTCCAGCTGCGGCCTCACCAATGCCCTGTACAGGTGCATCAAGACATCCCTGCTTTTATATTCTATCCCCCTCGCAATATAGGCCAACATCCCATTTGCCTTCTTGATCACCTGTTGTACCTGCAGACTGGGCTTTTGCGTCTCATGCACAAGGACCCCAGGTCCCTTTGCACGGTAGCATGTTTTAATTTGTTTCCATTGAGATAGTAATCCCATTTGTTATTATTTCCTCCAAAGTGTATAACCTCGCATTTCTCAACGTTATACTCCATTTGCCATATCCTCGCCCACTCACTCAGCCTGTCCAAATCTCTCTGCAGATCTTCTCTGTCCTCCACACGATTCACTTTTCCACTTATCTTTGTGTCGTCTGCAAACTTCGTTACCCTACACTCCGTCCCCTCCTCCAGATCATCTATATAAATGGTAAACAGTTGCGGCCCGAGTACCGATCCCTGCGGCACGCCACTAGTTACCTTCCTCCAACCGGAAAAACACCCATTTATTCCGACTCTTTGCTTCCTGTCGGATAGCCAGTCCCCAATCCACTTTAACACACTACCCCCAACTCCGTGTGCCCTAATCTTCTTCAGCAGCCTTTTATGGGGCACCTTATCAAACGCCTTTTGGAAATCCAAAAACACCGCATCCACCGGTTCTCCTCCATCAACCGCCCTCGTCACATCTTCATAAAAATCCAACATGTTCGTCAAGCACGACTTTCCCCTCATGAATCCATGCTGCGTCTGATTGATCGAACCATTTCTATCCAGATGCCCTGCTATCTCCTCCTTAATAATGGATTCCAGCATTTTCCCTACTACAGACGTTAAGCTGACCGGCCTATAGTTACCCGCCTTTTGTCTCCTTCCTTTTTTAAACAGCGGCGTAACATTAGCCGTTTTCCAATCAACCGGCACTACCCCAGAATGCAACGAGTTTTGATAAATAATCACGAACGCATCCACTATTACATCTGACATTTCTTTCAATACCCTGGGATGCATTCCATCCGGACCCGGGGACTTGTCCACCTTCAGTCCCATTAGTCTACCCAGCACTGCCTCTCTGGTAACATTAATCGTATTAAGTATTTCTCCTGCTGCCAACCCTCTATCGTTAATATTTGGCAAACTATTTGTGTCCTCCACCGTGAAGACCGACACAAAAAACTTATTTAAAGACTCAGCCATATCCTCATTTCCCACTATTAACTCCCCCCTCTCGTCCTCCAAGGGTCCAACATTCACTCTAGCCACTCTATTCCTTTTTATATATTTATAAAAACTTTTACTATCATTTTTTATATTAATTGCTAGCCTAGCTTCATAGTCTATCCTTCCTTTCTTTATCGCTTTCTTAGTCTCTCTTTGTTGTTTCTTAAATTTTTCCCAATCACTTGTTTCTCCACTATTTTTGGCCACTCTGTACGCAGCTGTTTTTATTTTAATACTCTCCTTTATTTCCTTCGTTATCCACGGCTGGTTCTCCCTTTTCTTACAATCCTTGTTTTTTGCTGGAATATATTTTTGCTGAGAACTGAAAAGGATCTCCTTAAAAATCCTCCACTGTTCCTCAGCTATCCTACCTGCCAGCCTGCTCTCCCAGTCTACCTTAGCCAATTCATCCCTCATCCTATCATATTTCCCTCTGTTCAAACAGAGGACACTGGTTTGAGACCAAACTTTCTCCTCTTCCATCTGAATCAGAAATTCGACCATATTGTGGTCACTAGACCCAAGAGGGTCCTTCACAATAAGATCCTTAATTCTACCTACCTCGTTACACAATACCAGATCCAAAATAGCTCGTTCCCTCGTCGGTTCCGTAACATGCTGTTCAAGGAAACTATCCCGACAGCATTCTAAGAACTCTTCCTCCATTCCACCCTTACCGACTTGAGTCTGCCAGTCAATATGCATGTTGAAGTCCCCCATGATTATTGCCGTTCCGTTTTTACACGCATCCCTTATCTGCTTGTTTATAGCCCTCCCTACCTCAACATTATTATTCGGGGGCCTATATACCACACCTACTAGTGTCTTTCTCCCTCTACTATTCCTCATCTCTACCCATAACGATTCCACGTTTTGTTCCTCAGAGCCTATGTCATCCCTCAGTACTACCCTGATATTATCTCTTATTAATAGCGCGACCCCACCACCTTTTCCTTCCTGTCTATTCTTCCTAAACGCCTGATACCCCTGCATATTCATCTCCCAGTCCTGGTCACCTTTCAGCCACGTTTCTGTAATGGCCACTAGATCGTACCCACTTGTGCTGATTTGCACCATCAACTCATTCACCTTGTTCCGAATGCTTCGTGCATTCAGGCAAAGTGTCCTTATTCCAGCTTTTATCTGAACCCGCTTTGATGAGTCGCGAACACCGTCTCCCTCTACTCCCTTATCTAAATTACCGCCTTCATTCACTTGCACCCTCTCCTCTACCATTAATTTTGTAATTCCCCTTACCCCTGCATCCTCCCCCCCATCAATTAGTTCCTTGATCCTAGTCAACTCTTCTAGCTCCCCTCCCCCCAACCTATCTAGTTTAAATTCTCCCCAGTAGCCTTAGCCAACCTACCGGCCAGGATATTGGTCCCCGTGTGATTCAAGTTCCACCCGTTTTTTGTATACAGATCACCCCTGCCCCTAAAGAGGTCCCAATGGTCCAGGAACCTGAATCCCTGCCCCCTGCACCAGTCCCTCAGCCACACATTCATCCTCCACCTCACTCCATTCCTGCCCTCACCTTCCCGTGGCACAGGCAGTAATCCTGAGATTACTACCTTTGCTTTCCTCTTTCTCAGCTGTCTCCCTAATTCCCTGTACTCCCTTTTCATGACCCCTTCTCCCTTCCTACCCACATCAGCGGTACCAATATGTACCGCTACCTCAGGCTCCTCTCCCTCCCACCTCAGGATTTCCGGGACGCGACTAGCGACATCCTGGATCCCGGCCCCAGGGAGGCAGACCACCATGCGAGAATCCCGCCTACCTCCGCAGAAACGCCTGTCTGTCCCCTTCACCATCGAGTCCCCGATTAATACCGCCTTCCTCCTCTTTTCCTTAGCCCTCTGAGTTACAGGGCTGGACTCCACTGCGGAGACACGGCCACTGCTGCTTCCCCCAGGCGGGCTGTCCCCCCCAGCAGTACTCAAGCAGGAGTACTTGTTGTGCAGGGGCAAATCCACCGGGGTGCTCTCAACCACCCTAGCCTTACCCTTCCTGGCCGTCACCCACTTGGCCTCTTCCCGTGGCCCTGGTGTGACCACCTGATGATAGCTCTTGTCTATCACCTCCTCATTCTCCCTCATCAGCCTAAGATCCTCGAGCTGTAGTTCCAGCTCCCTAACACGGTCTCTCAGGAACCGCAGCTCGACACACCCCTCACAGATGTGGATGTCCGGGAGGCCAGATGCCTCCAGGACCTCCCACATCCTACACTGGGAACAACACATTGGTTTCACACTCATACTGGACACTTTATGTCAAGTAAGACAGTGAAAAGTTAATAAGAGTGTAAGGAAACAAAAACTCACCCCTGCTCGTCCAAGCCCTGTGAGCCAAAGCCCTGACAGCTCACTCAACTTCCCACTCACTATGCTGCCCGCTACTATGCTGCCCGCTGTATACTTTGGTGCACTTTTAAACCCTCCAAAAACTTCCCCTGGCCAGACTTCCGGTTTTGAAAAAAACCTCCGATTTTAAACCCAAAATTAACTGAAAAAATAAATAATTAATTACAGTCAGAAAACCCACTCTCTTACCCTCAGCCTGCTCCTGGGAACAATGAAGCTGAACCTCCAAGGTAAGCCCTTTTTAAACCCTCCAAAAACTTCCCCTGGCCACTCCTGGCCTGACTTCCGGTTTTGAAAAAAACCTCCGATTTTAAACCCAAAATTAACTGAAAAAATAAATAATTAATTACAGTCAGAAAACCCACTCTCTTACCCTCAGCCTGCTCCTGGGAACAATGAAGGTGGATGCTAAAATATGCAGGGGCCTGCATATTTTTTGCTGCCCTACAACACTATGCTGAATGTCATTACTAGGGTCATGCCTGCAGAATTGCTAATGGGTCGGTCCTTGTGTAGGTGTTTGGACTTAGTGTTCCAAATTTGTCTGGGTGGGTCCGGAACATTCTTGGGATGTGGATATCACAGCTAAGTCCGGCATGTGCTGTCCATCCTTAATTGCCCTTTAGAAGGTGGCAGTGAGCGTCCTTCTTAATCCAGGAACAATCAAGAAATGGTTTATATTTCCAAGTCAGGATGATGTTACTTGGGAACTTGCAGGTGATGGTGTTCCCATGCGTCTGCTTCACTTGTTTCATCTCTAGGTGGGAGAGTTTGTGGATTTGGGAAGTGCTGTAGGATCCTTGGTGAGATGCTGCAGGATCCTTGGTGAGATGCTGCAGTGCATCTTGTAGATGGTACATGCTGCTGCCACTGTGCATGGATGGTGGAGGGAGTGGTTCCTAAAGCTGGTGGAGGGAGTGCCCATCATTCAGCCCTTTCAGCTTTATCAGCCCAGCAGATCAGATAACACATTTCAAAAGTGTTCACTCCAGAGGCCTGATCACATAGTCCATGCTGACATTTCTAGTGCAGCACTGAGGGAGCACTGCATTGTCAGAACTGCTGTCTTTTAAATGAGACATCAAACCAAGGTTTAGTCGGTTCTCTCAGGTGGATGCTAAACATTCTGTGGCAGTCTGCAGAAAAGCTGAGAAATTCTCCCTCATGCCTGGTAATATTTATCCCGTAATAAGCATCACTAAAAGCTCTGATGAAGGGTCATAAGACTTGAAACATTGGCTCTATTCTCTCTCCACTGATGCTGTCAGACCTGCTGAGATTTTACAGCATTTTCTGTTTTTGTATCACTAAAAACAGATTGGCTGTTGTGCTTTGCTGGATTACTGCAGCAGCTGCAAAAGCAGTTCATTGGCCATAAAGCACTTTTGGATGTCATGAGGTTGTGAGAAGAACTATAGAAATACAATTTTTTCTTTTAATGCACTGTATCTTATGCAACGCAAGAGTAAGATTGATGGCGTGGTTTGTGCCAGATCTATAAGAAGCCATTTGCCTGGCACCCAGTCCTTAAACTTCAATCCAGCAAGTGTTTGGCTTGGTGCAAGAAGGTTCATCAAGGTCATATTCTAGCAGAATCCATAAGCATCCTCATAAATCTTTCTCAGCCTTTCTGGAACAATCGAACCCAAAGAAAGAATAACTTGTGATGATAATGTGCTTTGCAATAATATAAAAGCTATGAGTAATGGAATCACGGTAGGAGATCTTCAGACAAAAATAGTTGGAGTGAGTACTGAGCTATAACTCAGGTCACCGATGAGAATGTTGCAGATTACAGCTTCCAGCACCATGGAATGCACAAACTGATCCGGGCACAGCCAGACTGGAGACTGCCAATGAGTGGGCGAGTCCACAGAGACTTCACCTTGTTTGACATGAAAATGGTCAAGGCAAGACTAGTCTTATCTGTCATCAATCTTTATATTGAGCTTTCAAAGTCCAGCCTGTGAGGCTTGCTTCAGCCTGCTTTTCTCTCATCTTCAAAACGGAGACCAGCATCACAAGAAAGGACAAAGGAAGCAGTAATGGGTTTTAAAGTTACTTTTAGAGAAAATAAGGGAAAGATTAGTTACAAAAACTAGAATCAAAATACATAAAGGGCAAAAGAGTAACTAGGAAGCGAGTAGGGCCTCTCAAGGATCAACAAGGTCATCTATGTGCGGATCCACAAGAGATGGGCGAGATCCTAAATGAATATTTCTCATCAGTATTCACTGTTGAGAAAAGCATGGATGTTAGGGAACTTGGGGAAATAAATTGTGATGTCTTAAGGAGTGTACATATAACAGAGAAGGCGGTGCTAAAGCGCATCAAGGTAGATAAATCCCCAGGACGAGATTAAGTGTATCCCAGGATGTTGTGGGAGGCTAGGGAGGAAATTGCAGGTCCCCGAGCTGAGATATTTGAATCATCGATAGTCACAGGTGAGGTGCCTGAAGATTGGAGGGTGGCAAATATTGTGCCTTTGTTTAAAAAGGGCTGCAGGGAAAAGCCTGGGAACTTCAGGCCGGTGAGCCTCACATTTGTAGTGGGTAAGTTGTTAGAAAGTATTTTGAGAGACAGGATCTACAGGCATTTAGAGACACAAGGACTGATAAGGGACAGTCAGCATGGCTTTGTGAGTGGAAAACCATGTCTCACAAATTTGATCGTTTTTTGAAGAGGTAACCAAGAAGGTAGATGAGGGCAGTGCAGTTGATGTTGTCTACATAGACTTCAGCAAGGCCTTTGACAAAGCATGGTAGGTTGTTGCACGAGGTTAAATCTCTCAGGATCCAGGGTGAGGTAGCTAAATGGATACAAAATTAGCTTGATGACAGAAGCCAGAAGGAAGTTGTAGAGGGTTGTTTTTCAAACTGGAGGCCTGTGACCGCAGTGTGCCTCAGGGATTAGTGCTGGGTCCACTGATATTTGTTACTTACATTAATGATTTGGATGAGAATATAGGAGGCATGGTTAGTAAGTTTGCAGATGACGCCAAGATTGGTGGCACAGTGGACAGTGAAGAAGGTTATCTAGGATTGCAATGGGATCTTGATCAATTGGGCCAGTGGGCTGATGAATGGCACTTGGAGTTTAATTTAGATTAATGAGAGGTGATGCATTTTGGTAGATTAAACCAGAGCAGGACTTACTCAATTAATGGTAGGGCATTGGGGAGAGTTACAGAACAAAGAGGTCTAGGGGTCCAGGTTCATAGCTCCTTGAAAGTGGAGTCACAGGTGGACAGAGTGATGAAGAAGGCATTCGGCATGCTTGGTTTCATTGGTCAGAACGTTGAATACAGGAGTTGGAATGTCTTGTTGTACAAGACATTGGTAAGGCCACACTTGGAATACTGTGTACAGTTCTGGTCTCCGTATTATAGAAAGGATATTATTAAACTCGAAAGATTGCAAAAAAGATTTACGAGGATGCTACCGGGACTTGATGGTTTGAGTTATAAGGAGAGGCTGGATAGACTGGGACTTTTTTCCCCAGAGTGTAGGAGGCTGAGTGGTGATCTTATAGAGGACTATAAAATAATGAGGGGCATAGATCAGCTAGATAGCTGATATCTTTTCCCAAAGGTAGGGGAGTCTAAAACTAGAGGGGATAGGTTCAAGGTGAGAGGGGAGAGATACAAAAGAGTCCAGAGGGGCACACAGAGGGTGGTGGGTGTCTGGGACAAGCTGCCAGAGGTAGTAGTAGAGGCGGTAAATTTTGTCTTTTAAAAAGCACTTAGACGGTTACATGGGTAAGAGGGGTATAGAGGGATATGGGCCAAATGTGGGCAATTGGCACTAGCTTAGGGGTTTAAAAAAAGGGCAGCATGGACAAGTTGGACCTAAGGGCCTGTTTCCATGCTGTAAACCTCGATGACTCTAAAAATTGGAAAAGGACAACAGTTGAAGCAGAAAGGGCTTCTCTCGGCGACAGTAGAATGTTGAATTTTCTGGGTTTCATTGCAAGACCGACTTTCCCTCCTGTGCTCCCCAAACATCCCTTCCACAATTCATCCCTTTAATCCCAGCCTCTCGAGCAGCCTCAGTTTCCTTCACTCCATCATTAGCAACTGTCTCTTCAGCTAGCTAGCCCCTACGCTCGAGAATTCCCTCCCTAAACCTTTTCCCATCTCTACCCTCCTCCTTTAGGATGGTTCTTAAAATCCGACCTCTTTGATTCAGCTTTTGGTCATCAATCTGAATAGTTGTCAGTGTGGCTTGGTGTGAAATTTGTGATGCACCATGGGGTGTTTTATAATGTTTCGGGTCGATATAATTAAGTACAACACATTGTTGTATTTGAGCCAACCTTGAGAGTTCCAAACGATAAACCCTTCCTCAGCCACTTGCTGATCCTATTCTAAGACACTTACATGTCCTGCAGCCATTCCCAAGCTTGCACTATCAACAAAGAACAGTACAGCACAGGAACAGGCCCTCCAAGCCCGCGCCGATCACCTTGCCCTATCTCGACCAACTGCCTGTATCCCTCTATTCCTGTGTCTATCCAGGTAAATCTTAAATGTCGCTAACGTATCTGCTTCAACCACCTCACTTGGCAGTGCATTCCAGGCTCCCACCACCCTCTGTGTAAAAAGAACTTCCCCCGCACATCTCCACCAAACCTTTCCCCCCTTACCTGAACTTGTGCCCCCTTGTAATTGTCATTTCTACCCTGAGAAAAAGCTTCCAACTGTTCACCCTATCTATACCTCTCAATTTTATCAGGTCGCTCCTCAGTCTCCATCTTTCCAGGGAGAACAGTCCCAGTTTATTCAATCTCTCCTCACAGCTAATACCCTCCATACCAGGCAACATCCTGGTCAAACTTTTCTGTACTCCCTCCAAAGCCTCCACATCCTTCTGGTAATGTGGCGACCAGAATTGGATAGAGTTTTAACAACACCAGGTTAAAGTCCAACAGGTTTATTTGGTAGCAAATACCATTAGCTTTCGGAGTGCTGCTCCTTTGTCAGATGGAGTGGAAATGTGCTCTCAAACAGTGCACAGAGACACAAAATCAAGTTACAGAATATTGATTAGAATGCGAATCCCTACAACCAACCAGATCTTAAAGATACAGACAATGTGGGTGGAGGGAGCATGAATCACAGGTTAAAGGGATGTGTATTGTCTCCAGACAGGACAGCCCGCAAGTCCAGGAGGCAAGCTGTGGGGGTTACTGATAATGTGACATAAATCCAACATCCCGGTTTAGGCCGTCCTCATGTGTGCGGAACTTGGCTATTAGTTTCTGCTCAGCGACTCTGCGCTGTCGTGTGTCGTGAAGGCCGCCTTGGAGAACGCTTACCTGAAGATCAGAGTCTGAATGCCCGTGACTGCTGAAGTGCTCCCCCACAGGAAGAGAACAGTCTTGCCTGGTGATTGTCGAGCGGTGTTCATTCATCCGTTGTCATAGCGTCTGCATGGTTTCCCCAATGTACCATGCCTTGGGACATCCTTTCCTGCAGCGTATCAGGGAGACAACGTTGGCCGAGTTGCAAGAGTAGGTACCGTGTACCTGGTAGATGGTGTTCTCACGTGAGATGATGACATCCGTGTCAATGATCCAGCACGTCTTGCAGAGGTTGCTGTGGCAGGGTTGTGTGGTGCGTGGTCACTGTTCTCCTGAAGGCTGGGTAGTTTGCTGCGGACAATAGTCTGTTTGAGGTTGCGCGGTTGTTTGAAGGCAAGAAGTGGGGGTGTGGGGATGGCCTTGGCGAGATGTTCGTCTTCATCAATGACATGTTGAAGGCTCCGGAGGAGATGCCGTAGCTTCTCCACTCCGGGGAAGTACTGGACGACGAAGGGTACTCTGTCCACCGTGTCCCGTGATCCCGTAAGACAAACACGGGAGCAGATTTCCACTCCATCTGACAAAGGAGCAGCGCTCCGAAAGCTTATGGTGTTTGCTACCAAATAAACCTGTTGGACTTTAACCTGGTGTTGTTGAAACTCTTACTGTGTTCACCCCAGTCCAACGCCGGCACCTCCACATCATGACCAGAATTGGACACAGTATTGCAAATGAGGCCTAACCAATGTTTTATACAACTGTAACATAATTGGCAAACTTTTCTACTCGATGCCCCGTCTAATGAAGGCAAGCATTCCATATGCTTTCTTCACCACCTTTTCCATGTGCTGCCACTTTTAAGGATCTGTTCTGTACTCCCAGATCTCTGTGTGTCTGTGCTCCTGATTGTTCTACCATTTATTTTATAGCTCCCATCTGAATTGGATCTACCAAAACGCATCATCTCACATTTGTCCGGATTAAATTCCATCTGCCATTTCTCTGCCCAATTTTCCAGCCTATCGATATTCTGCTGTATTCTCTGACAATCTTCATCTGTGGTGAATATGTGTAGGCTGGGTATCTTGATAGACTCGAATGGAGCATAAAACTCAGCACAGACTGGTTGGGCCAAATGGCCTGTTTTGATGCTGCATATGCTATGTAAGCTCTCAAGAGCATTTGCAGCAGCTTACAGATAATTCTAAAAGATCAAAGGGCCAACTTACCCTGTTTTACTTAAGCCTGCTTTTCTTCAAGGTTCTTCCCCTCTGTGCTCCCACCACACCTGACCCGTCATCCTCACTTTGCCTGATGTCTCTATTTCCCCCAACTCCTGTGGGATGTACTTACTCCATGCATTGGGCATCACAAGTGTCAGCACCCACAGTTCTAACCTGCCATGAGTATTATTCCACAACAACCACACTCATTTCAGCAGCAACTCCCCAGTAATCAAACAGCAAATGATTTTGATTCTGCACTTTTTATGACAGGTGTCCCACTCAGGTCCCAAGCAGAAATCTAGACAGTGCTGCTCAGCTGAATCATCCTTTGAATGCAACATTAAACCCACCTGCCTGCTCAAGTGGAAAGATCCCACTGATCCCCAGAACAGCCGGTATCCTGGCTAATATTTATCCAGTAAGAGTTTTAACAACACCAGGTTAAAGTCCAACAGGTTTATTTGGTAGCAAATACCATTAGCTTTCGGAGCGCTGCTCCTTCGTCAGATGGAGTGGGAATCTGCTCTCAAACAGGGCACAGAGTAACTTGATTTTGTGTCTCTGTGCACTGTTTGAGAGCAGATTTCCACTCCATCTGACGAAGGAGCAGCGCTCCAAAAGCTAATGGTATTTGCTACCAAATAAACCTGTTGGACTTTAACCTGTTGTTAAAACTCTTACTGTGTTTACCCCAGTCCAACGCCGGCATCTCCACATCATAATATTTATCCCTCAATGAACATCACAAGACCAGATTATATGGGTCATTATCACACTGCTGTTTCTGTGATCTTACTGTGCACTGATTGGCTGCCACCTTTCCTACATTACAAAAGTAACTTTACTTTAAAAGGTGCGTCACTGACTGTAAGGCACTTGGGGATATACTGCGATTGTGAAGGGTGCTGCAGAAATGCAAAACTATCCTTCACATTTCCAACAATAGCAATTTACAGAACCACAGGACATGTCAAAGCACTTTTGCCACACCTTCTAAACCAATGAGCAGATAATTTAATTCTTGCTGCTGATTGAGGGATAATTACTGGGCAGATCACCATGCGAGCTCTCGGACCTTTCTTCAGAAAGTCACGGAATCTTTTACATCCAAGAGATTTCAGGGGCATGATGCTGTTGGACTGTCATATGGGCCTATCAGATTCACCCGGTGCGGAGAGGGAGGGAGGAGGATCTCATGAACCTACTCCTGGGCCTGGCTAAACTCGCCATCGACATGTCCAGGCAGCCAGCAACCAAGAAGGTCATGTGAATCGACTGTCCGCCTCTCTACTGCAGCTATATTCACGGCCACGTGTCCCTGGAGAGGAAGTGTGCTGTGTCCCTGGAGAGGGAGCGTACCGTGTCCACAGACACCATCGAGGCCTTCCACGCTCATTGTGCACCGCAGATGCTAGAGTGTATTACTGACCCTTTTAATCACCTTTTGACTTGATGTTTCAAGTTTCTTTTCTGCTTTATGTTTGTTTCAGGCGGTTCCCTCTTTAAGAGGCTGCCCTTCTTGCTTTGTCCCTCAGTTTATACAATTTAGTTTAATTGTTAGCCAAAAGGAGGGCCCTCATTTATTAATGGTTGCCATTGCTATCATTATCTGGTCCCAGACAGTGCACAAGTTTGCTGGTCTACTCAACTCGGTTCACCCCAGGGACAGAAACTTACCCTCAGCAACGTGCTTGTTGCTTTACACACCAAGAACATTGCCCACTTTGCTACCTCTCTTCCCCTGCTACTAAAACCTTACTCTGCGCACAAGATTGCGAAGGGGCTCCTGGCTGGGAGTCCACACACAAGGCGACATAGTCTCAGGTATAGGGTCAACCAATCAGGGCAAAGATGAGAAAAGATTCTTCATTCAGAGATGAAAATCTTGGGAATTCTTTACTCCAGAGGGCTGTGGATATCCCATTCACGGGCGGCACGGTGGCACAGTGGTTAGCACTGCTGCTTCACAGCTCCAGGGTCCCGGGTTCGATTCCCGGCTCGGGTCACTGTCTGTGTGGAGTTTGCACATTCTCCTCGTGTCTGCGTGGGTTTCCTCCGGGTGCTCCGGTTTCCTCCCACAGTCCAAAGATGTGCAGGTTAGGTTGATTGGCCAGGTTAAAAATTGCCCCTTAGAGTCCTGGGATGCGTAGGTTAGAGGGATTAGTGGGTAAATATGTGGGGGTAGGGCCTGGGTGGGATTGTGGTCGGTGCAGACTCGATGGGCCGAATGGCCTCCTTCTGCACTGTAGGGTTTCTATGATTCTATGAATATATTCAAAGCTGAGATAGACAGTTTACTCGTGTCTTGGGAACTCAAAGGGATATAAGGAGCAGGAGGAAAGCGGAGTTGAGGATGATCAGCCATGATTGTATGGATTGGCAGAGTGGGCTAAAGGTCAGGTCACCCCCTACTCTTCCCCTGTCGCTCCTTGCTCCCCCACACACCTCTCTCTCTGCCTTGTCTCTCCCCTTCCACCCGTCTCTCCTCCCTCACCAGACAAAGTAGAGGAAAATGAGAGAATCTGGTGAATTGATGCAATGACAATAATCTCTCTCTCAATGTCAACAAAACAAAGGAGACAGTCATCAACTTCAGGAAGCGTAGTTGAGGACACGTCCCTGTCTACATCAACGGTGGCGAAGTGGAAATGGTCGAGAGCTTCACGTTTCTCGGTGTCCAGATCACCAACCTGTCCTGGTCCCTCCACACCAACGCTATAGCCCACCAAAACCTCTACATTCTCAGGAGACTAAGGAAATTCAGCATGTCCACTATGACTCACCAATTTTTAGAGATGCACCATAGAAAGCATTCTTCCTGGTTGTATCACAGCTTGGTATGGCTTCTGCTCTGACCAAGACCGCAAGAACCTACAAAGATTCCTGAATGAAGCCCAGTCCATCATGCAAACCAGCCACCCATCCACTGACTCTGTCTACACTTCCCACTGCCTTGGAAAAGCAGCTAGCATAATCAAGGACGCACGCACCCCAAGCATACCTTCTTCCATTGGGAAGAAGATACAAAAGTCTGATGTCACGTACTAGCCGACTCAAGAACAGCTTCTTCCCAGCTGCCATCAGACTTTTAAATGGACCTACCTTATGTTAAGCTGATCTTTCTCTACACCCTAGCTGTGGTTGTAACACTATATTCTGAACCCTCTCCCTTCCTTCTCCCCTATGTACTCTATGAACAGTATGTTTTGTCTGTGTAGTGCACAAGAAAAAATACTTTTCACTACATCCCAATATATGTGACAATAATAAATCAAATCCTCCTTTCGCCATTCCATCTCTCTCCCTCTCTCTAGGGTGTAGAGAAAAATCAGCTTAATACAAGGTAGATATATTCAAAAGTCTGACAGCAGCAGGGAAGAAGCTGTTCTTGAGTTGGTTGGTACTTGACCTCAGGCTTTTGTATCTTTTTCCCGACAGAAGGTGAGAGAATGTTTGTCTGTCTCTCCCCCTTTCTCTCTCTCTCGCCTCTGCCTCTCTCCCCTCCAGTCTTCCCCCGCAACCCACTCCGTCTGCCCACATTTCTCTACCCCCATGTCTCCCCTCACTCATTGCCCACCATGCCTCACCCACTCCCCACACCCCTCCATGTCTCCCTCCACACCACTGCTCTCCACATCTCCCCCCTCACTCTCTTCTGCCTCCCATATCTCCTTCCCCCTCCCCCATCCCTGCAGTGAGGGGCTCTTGGGCTCAGTGTGTATCACTCACCTTCTAAGCTCACTGTCTCCCTGTGTATGTTGTCTCTATCCCTCTCTCTTTCACTGTGTACGTCAGTGTGTCACTCACCCTCCCAGCTCAGTGTGCAAGTCAGTGTCTCTCTCTCACTCTCCCAGCTCACTGTCTCCCTCTCTCTCTCTTTATGGCTCTCTCTTTGTCTCAGTGTCTCTTTCTCTGTGTCATTCACCCACCCAGCTGTCGTCCTCTGGGTTTCTCTGTCTCTCTCTGTATCTCAATGTCTCTCTCTCTCTGTATGTCTGTGTGTGCATGTGTGTCTCTCTCTTCCTCTCTCTCTCTATGTCAGTGTGTGTGTCACTCTGTGTCTCAGTGTGTGTCACTCACCCTCCCAGCTCACTGTCTCTGCGGGAGTGTGTGTGTCACTCTCTGTGTCTCAGTGTGTGCCACTCACCCTCCCAGCTCACTGTCTCTGTGGGAGTGTGTGTGTCACTCACCCTCCCAGCTCACTGTCTCTGTGGGAGTGTGTGTGTCACTCTCTGTGTCTCAGTGTGTGTCACTCACCCTCCCAGCTCACTGTCTCTGTGGGAGTGTGTGTGTCACTCACCCTCCCAGCTCACTGTCTCTGTGGGAGTGTGTGTGTCACTCTCTGTGTCTCAGTGTGTGTCACTCACCCTCCCAGCTCACTGTCTCTGTGGGAGTGTGTCAGTGTGTGTGTCACTCACCCTCCCAGCTCACTGTCTCTGTGGGAGTGTGTGTGTCACTCTCTGTGTCTCAGTGTGTGCCACTCACCCTCCCAGCTCACTGTCTCTGTGGGAGTGTGAGTGTCACTCTCTGTGTCTCAGTGTGTGTCACTCACCCTCCCAGCTCACTGTCTCTGTGGGAGTGTGTGTGTCACTCTCTGTGTCTCAGTGTGTGTCACTCACCCTCCCAGCTCACTGTCTCTGTGGGAGTGTGTCAGTGTGTGTGTCACTCACCCTCCCAGCTCACTGTCTCTGTGGGAGTGTGTGTGTCACTCTCTGTGTCTCAGTGTGTGTCACTCACCCTCCCAGCTCACTGTCTCTGTGGGAGTGTGTGTGTCACTCACCCTCCCAGCTCACTGTCTCTGTGGGAGTGTGTGTATCACTCACCCTCCCAGCTCACTGTCTCTGTGGGAGTGTGTGTGTCACTCTCTGTGTCTCAGTGTGTGTCACTCACCCTCCCAGCTCACTGTCTCTGTGGGAGTGTGTGTGTCACTCTCTGTGTCTCAGTGTGTGTCACTCACCCTCCCAGCTCACTGTCTCTGTGGGAGTGTGTGTGTCACTCACCCTCCCAGCTCACTGTCTCTGTGGGAGTGTGTGTGTCACTCACCCTCCTAGCTCACTGTCTCTGTGGGAGTGTGTCAGTGTGTGTGTCACTCACCCTCCCAGCTCACTGTCTCTGTGGGGGTGTGTGTGTCACTCTCTGTGTCTCAGTGTGTGTCACTCACCCTCCCAGCTCACTGTCTCTGTGGGGGTGTGTGTGTCACTCTCTGTGTCTCAGTGTGTGTCACTCACCCTCCCAGCTCACTGTCTCTGTGGGAGTGTGAGTGTCACTCACCCTCCCAGCTCACTGTCTCTGTGTCTCAGTGTGTGTCACTCACCCTCCCAGCTCACTGTCTCTGTGGGAGTGTGTCAGTGTGTGTGTCACTCACCCTCCCAGCTCACTGTCTCTGTGGGGGTGTGTGTGTCACTCTCTGTGTCTCAGTGTGTGTCACTCACCCTCCCAGCTCACTGTCTCTGTGGGGGTGTGTGTGTCACTCTCTGTGTCTCAGTGTGTGTCACTCACCCTCCCAGCTCACTGTCTCTGTGGGGGTGTGTGTGTCACTCTCTGTGTCTCAGTGTGTGTCACTCACCCTCCCAGCTCACTGTCTCTGTGGGGGTGTGTGTGTCACTCTCTGTGTCTCAGTGTGTGTCACTCACCCTCCCAGCTCACTGTCTCTGTGGGGGTGTGTGTGTCACTCTCTGTGTCTCAGTGTGTGTCACTCACCCTCCCAGCTCACATCGAACATCTCCGCTACTGACGCCATTTTGTCTCCACGGTCACCTGACCAGTCTGCTGACGTCAGAGGTCACAGCCGATCCAATGGGAGCGTGGGCTGTGCGCATGCGCCGCCCAGGGGGCGGGTCCGTTGTGAGTGACAGGCGACCGGGCCTCGGGATTGGTGCTGAGTGACCTTCCAGTGGAACAGCACAGCTGAGCGGGCTGAATGGCCAGAGTGTGCTAGCAGCGTGGTTTCCATTCCCCTCCCAGCTGAACAAACCCCCCAGTCAGAGAGTTTGCAGCACTGAAAGAGGCCCTTCAGCCCATCATGTCCATGCCAACCACCACACGCATATTCTAATCCCATTTTCCAGCACTTGGTCCATAACCTTGTACGCTGTGGAGATTCAACAGGTCATCTAAATGGGGTGTGTGGAGTCTGCACGTTCTCCCCGTGTCTGCGTGGGTTTCCTCCGGGTGCTCCAGTTTCTTCCCACACTCCAAAGATGTTTCGGTTAGGTGCATTAGCTGTGGTGAATGTGTGCGGTTGCAGGGATTGGGTGGGGGGGAGGGCCTGGATAAGCTAATCTGTTAGTGTTGGTGCAACTCAATGGGCCGAATGGCCTTTTCTGCACTGTAGAGTTTCTATGATTTTTAAATGTTGTAATGGTTCAAGCCCCTACCATCCTTTCAGGCAATGAGTTCCAGATTCCTGCTACTCTCTGAGTGAAAATGTTTTTCCCTCAAATCCTCCTCTAAATCTCCTGCCCCTTTCTATAGAGTGTTCTGATGAAGGGTCATCCAGACTCGAAACATTGGCTCTATTCCCTTTCCACAGATGTTGTCAGACCTGCTGAGATTTTCCAGCAATTTTCTGCTTTTGTTTTTGAACTCTATTGTCATGGTTTATAATAATCTTCGAACCTTACATTTGACACGCATCAGTTTTCTCCAGTGAACAATACACTATGAAATTGTCAATCTGTATTTGGTAATATTAAGTGAAGAATTCACTCATCAATTCTCATTGCAACTTACACAACATGCAATATTAGTTTTGGTCTCACAAATAAACAACAACGTTAAACTTCACTGTGAAGTATTGGTGATATGACCAGCTATTGTAATTTTACAGTAACTTGGAAGCAGGCACAAAGATTTGCATTTCTATTGTGCCATTCACAACCTAAGGCTGTCACTCAGCACTTTGCAAACAATTAAGTACTTTTTGAAGTGTAGCCACTGTTGTAATATAGGAGAACAGCATCCAATTTGTACACAGCAAGCTCCCACAAACAGCAATGTGATAACAAGCAGATTATTTGTTTTTAGGGATCTTGACTGAGGGATAAATATTGTCCAGGTAACTGGGAGAACTCTCTGCTCTTTGTCAAGATAATGCTGTCGGATCTTTTCTGTCCATCTGAATGCAATGATGGGTCCTTGATTTCACGTCTCACCTGTCCGACAGCCACCAAAAACCATTGTCCTGGAACGCCAAATTCTCCATTCTCACTGGCAGCCTGGTGGCACGGACTAGATTGGGGAATCCTGTCCAGCATCTCCAATGGTGTAGCACTATCTCAGTACAATACTGCATTGGAATAGGAGTTCATTTTTGTGCTTGAAGGTCTGGAGTGGGACTTGAACCCACAAACGCTTAACTCAGAGGCAAAAGTGCCACCCACTGAGTTACAATGGACAAATCAAAACCTTTCTAGTTCAGCCAGCTTTGGGTAGAGAGCTGTGCATGACAGCAGGAAGTTGCACTGGTCTGAGTAATGGGGCGGCATGGTGGCACAGTGGTGAGCACTGTTGCCTCACAGCGCCAGGGATCCAGGTTCGATTCCCGGCTTGGGTCACTGTCTGTGTGGAGTCTGCACGTTGTCCCCTTGTCTGTGTGTTTCCTCCGGGTGCTCCAGTTTCCTCCCAGAGTCCAAAGATATGCAGGTTAGGTTGATTGGCTATGCTAAATTGCCCCTTAGTGTCCCAAGTTGTGTAGGTTAGGTGGATTAGTGGGGTGAATATGTGGGGTTGTGGGGATAGGGACTGGGTGGGATTGTTGTTGGCGCATGATTGATGGGCAGAATGGCCTCCTGCATTGTAGGGATTCTGTGATTCTATGAGTCTGATCTGTGCCATTGGACAACAAAATCAGTGCAGGCACAAAAGGACATGTTGATTAGTTAGTGTGATGAAAACTTCACCTGTGGGTTAACAACCTCTCCCATGCCCCCACCAGTGGCTTTAATGGTGGTGGGGGGGCAGACAGAATTCAGAGGGGATCCCAAAAATTGCTTTCACTCAAGGATGAATTTCCCATGGGATCTTCCGCTGTTGCCCACCACAGTGGACCAGGAAACTTGCTGGTGACCAGCATGAAACTGATTTGAATCCCACTGATGGGATACAGATGAATGCCCGACCAGAACCTTCCATTCCCCACCCCAGTCCAAACACATCCGGAACAGGAGTTGGGACTCACCTGAAGAATGCCCGGGCTGCCTCCGGAGTTCAGTATTGAGGCCACCTGCAACCCTGGATCCGGGAACACCATGGTGTGGGTGTGGGGAGCATCAATCACGTGGATCTTCCAGCTTTAGTATCTTTGAGGAGATCCATCTTCCAGCCTTAGAGTGTTCCTGAAGATCCATCTGCTTTCTTAAATGCTGGGTCAATGATGTTCAGTACCTTTTCAATATGGCATCTGGATATGATGGCAGGATACGCGCCATCAAGACTGCCCCACCACCGAACATGGTGCTGGACACCTGGATGCATAATTAATGAGGCCAGGGCCAGGAGATACAGTGTGGTTTCCCATCAGCCTCTGCAGCGGGAAACAATTCCTGTCCTCTGAGATGAGCGAATTTGAAAGGATCAAGGGATGTTTAAACATTCTCCGATCTTACATGTCATTTTTAAAAGATATTGCAACTAGCAAGTGATTGGTCATGTGGTGGTTCTGTGACAAGAATAGCAATCTACAAAAACACGAGGTCAAATCCTATTGTAGAATTCTGAAAGTTGCAGAGCAATTTTGGAATAATATGGGGGTTGGTCTCGCTAACAGTGATCACAAAGCTGTTGGATTGTGGTAAAAACCCAAATGGTTCATTAATGTCCCTTAGGAAATGAAGCCAGTTGCCCTGTACTGATCGGGTTTATCGAACTTACTTTCGCCCCTTAGCAGTGTAGTTGATTCTTAAATGATCTCTGAAATAGTCAGAAACTAGGGAGAAACATGGAATCGGTTATAACTACCAGACTGGTCAGTGACTCCCATATCCTGAGAATATATACAATAAATGGGTTCGATTCCCAGCTTGGGTCACTGTCTGGAGTTTGCACGTTCTCCCCATGTCTGTGTGAGTTTCCTCCGGGTACTCTGGTTTCCTCCCACAGTCCAAAGATGTGTGGGTTGGGTGGATTGGCCATGCTAAATTGCCCCTTCATGTCAGGAGGACTAGCCAGGATAAATTCCTGGGGTTATGGGGATAGGGCATGGGTGGGATTGTGGTCGGTGCAGACTCGATGGGCTGAATGGCCTCCTTCTGCACTGTAAAATTCTATGATCTGTCAAAAAGTTACCCAAACAATAAGGTAGGGAATCTAACGTTACATCGCCTATCGACAATAAAATACAAAATGACTGATTTATCTTCCAATTGTTGAATGGAGTTGTGTACCGCACAGGTTGCTACATACAAAAGAGTACAAAAATTCTAATAAAACACATGAATGTGAAATTATCATGCCCTGCCAGAGACTGAAATTAACCAACACTCCCAGTGCAGTACTGAAGGAATGCTGCAGTGTTGGAAGTGTCACCTTTCCAATAAGACATTAAACTAAGGCTCCGTCTGCCCACTCAGCCAGACGTACAAGATTCCACAGCAAAGAAGAACAGGGGAGTTCTCCACAGAGTCCTGGTCAATATTTATCTATCCATCATTCTCACTAAAAATCAGATATCTGATCATTATCACACTGCGGTTATCTGATCACATCGCTGTTTGTCGGATATTGTATAGTACTGAGAGAATATGCTTCAAAGGGTCTTTCATTGGCTGTGCTGTGCTTTGCAACCTCCAAACCACCCACCAGTCTCAAAAAGCAAGCACAAAAAAAAAGCCAAGTGTGAAATTTGCCCAGTGCGACCCTATTATTTGGAGTGGATTGAAATTTTCACAGAAGGCCAAGATTAATAGGCCGTGAAAGAAAAGACACTTTGAAAATAGCAACTACTCGAAAGGATGCTCGGTTGACATCAAAAGATACCTTCATGATTATGGAATAGGAATGTTTTGTAAAGATTTCATTTCTAACCACAGGTCAGTTAATGCTCCCAGGACATTAGGGAGTCTGGAGTTGAAGCCAAACCTCGTCTTTGAAAAAATAAAGAAAGACTTGCATTGACACAACGTCCGTCACAACCTCAGGATGTCCCACATATTTTACGGCCAAGGAGGTTCCTTTGAAGTGCAGCCACTATTGACGTGCAGGAAACACAGCAGGCAATTTACACACAGCAAGATCCCACACACAGCAATCCGATAATGGCCAGCTCATCCATGACGTTACCTGAGGTTTACACATTGGCCCTGGTACAGGGGAGAACTCTCCTGCTCTGCTTTGTGGATGTGCCGCACTGTCAGTGGGTCAGTGCTGAGGGAGTGCCGCACTGTCAGAGGGTCAGTGCTCAGGGAGTGCCGCACTGTCAGAGCGTCAGTGCTGAGGGAGTGCCGCACTGTCAGAAGGGCAGTACTGAGGGAGTGCTGCACTGTCGGGGGATCAGTACTGAGGGAGTGCTGCACTGTCGGGGGATCAGTACTGAGGGAGTGCCGCACTGTCAGAGGGTCAGTACTAAGGTTGTGCTGCACTGTCAGAGGGTCAGTGATGATGGAGTGCTGTGCTGACAGAGGGTCAGTACTGAGAGAATGCCACGCTGTCAGAGGGGCAGTACTAAGGGAGTGCCGCATTGTCAGGGGGTCAGTAGTGAGGGAGTGCCACACTGTCAGAGATTCAGTGCTGAGAGAGTGCCGCACTGTCAGAGGGTCAGTGCTGAGGGAGTGCCGCACTGTCAGAGGGTCAGTACTGAGGGAGTGCCGCACTGTCAGAGGGTCAGTACTGAGGGAGTGCCGCACTGTCAGAGGGTCAGTGCTGAGGGAGTGCCGCACTGTCATAGGATCAGTACTGAGGGAGTGCCGCACTGTCAGAGGGTCAGTACTGAGGGAGTGCCGCACTGTCAGAGGGTCAGTATTGAGGGAGGGCTGCACTGTCAGAGGCTCAGTACTGAGGGAGTGCCGCACTGTCAGAGGGTCAGTATTGAGGGAGGGCTGCACTGTCAGAGGGTCAGTACTGAGGGAGTGCCGCACTGTCAGAGGGTCAGTATTGAGGGAGGGCTGCACTGTCAGAGGGTCAGTATTGAGGGAGGGCTGCACTGTCAGAGGGTCAGTACTGAGGGAGTGCTGCACTGTCAGAGGGTCAGTATTGAGGGAGGGCTGCACTGTCAGAGGGTCAGTATTGAGGGAGGGCTGCACTGTCAGAGGGTCAGTACTGAGGGAGGGCCGCACTGTCAGAGGGTCAGTACTGAGGGAGGGCCGCACTGTCAGAGGGTCAGTACTGAGGAATATGATGGAGATATTTGATTCGGTTTTCCAGTGTTTATTTACTAATGATGCTGGATGTGAGAACGTTTGTGGACAAATGGGGGATGTGAAGCAATCGGTTATGATAATTGTGGGAATGGAATTGATTCTCAATAAGATTAATCAAAACTAAACTGAAACCAGTGGCCCATGAGGAGGAAAAACTTGGTAACCGTTGACCAATTAGTCTGTTTTGACCAATTTCTTGGAATACATAACCATTGGTAACTAACAAGGTGAATAGTGGGGAGCTTATGGATACGGTATATCTAAACTTCCAGAAGGCATTTGACAAGGTGCCACATAAAAGACTGATCATGAAGTGTGATCGCAGGGGATTGGGGGTAGAGTACTGGATTGGATTGAGAATTGGCTGACTGACAGAAAGCAGAGGGTCGGGATAAATGGGTCCTTCTCTGGCTGGCGAAATGTAACTAGCGGGGTCCGGCAGGGGTCAGTCCTCACACCTCAACAGTTTACAATCTATATAAATGATCTGCAAGCAGGGACAGAGTGCAACACAGCAAAATATGTAGATGATACTAAAATAGATGGGAAAGCAGGCAGTGAAGAGGAGATAAAGATTCTACAGACAGATATAGATAGGCTAGGAGAAAGGGGCAAAATTTAGCAAATGGAGTTTAATGTGAATAAGTGTGAGGTTGTCCATTTTGGCAGAAAAATAGAAAGGCAAATTATTACCTAAATGGAAAGCAGATTCAAAATGCATCCGGGCAGAGGGATCTTTGTTCGTGAATCACAAAAAGTCGGTCTGCAGGTGCAGCATTTAATAAAAAAGGCCAATGGGATGTTGGCATTTATTGCGAAAGGTCTGGGGTATGAAAGTAGAGAAGTGTTGTTGCAGTTGTATCGGGTGTTGGTGAGACCACATCTGGAGTATTGTGTCCAGTTTTGGTCTCCTTATTTGAGGAAGGATGTTGCAGCATTGGAGGCAGTTCAGAGGAGGTTCACCAGATTGATTCCGGGGATGAAGGGGTTGATGTATGAGGAGAGATTAAACAGTTTGGGTTTGTACTCGCTGGAGTTTAGAAGAATGAGAGGGGGTCTGATCGAGGTATATAAAATGTTAAAAGGGATTGATAAAGTAAATGTAGCCAAATGTTTCCCCTTGTGGAGCAATCCAGAACAAGAGGTCACAGGTATAGGTTGAGAGGCGGTAGATTTAAAACTGAGATGAGGAGGAACTACTTCCCGCAGAGGGTGATGAATTTGTGGAACTCGCTGCCCCATCGCGCGGTGGAGCCTGAATCATTGAATGGTTTCAAGAGGGAGATAGACCTATCCCTAATTTAACAAAGGGAAAGAGGGATGTGGGGAACAGGTGGGGAGGTGGATTTGAGACAAGGAGGAGATCAGCCATGATCTGATTGAATGGCGGAGCAGGCTCGAAGGGCTGGATTTGCCGCCTCCTGCTCCTAATTCCTAACCTATTCCTCAGGTAAAGTTTGTGAACATTTAAAAGTCAATGCATTAACCAGAAAAGGCAACATGAGGCCTTATTCTGCCTAATTCTGCTCCTATGTCTTATGGTCTTCGAGGCAGGTTACAGTCAACAAAACTTATCGAGTCTTTTGGAAAAGAGACTAATTGATTGTGTGGAAGGAATGCAGTGGATGTGGTGCATTGGGTTTGTTGGAAGGTAAAAAGAACGTAATGAAGATAGAAAGAATGTTCCCATGTGTAGATGCAGACTATTTGATGTTTGATCTAAATAAAGGGAAGAGCAGAAGTCTATTATCTGTCTGTCTGGCCATATGTGTGCTACTTAATGCCAGTGGCTGGTATAATGACAGTGCTGGCACCAGAGGAAGATCAAAGAGACACATGGAACACACACTATCAACAGGCACAATATGATTCACAGCACAGCTAAAAGCATCTTGCTCCATAGCATGGAAAAACAGAACGAATCACAGCACAGAAAGAGGCCACTCAGCTGACTGTGACCTGACTGTCCAAAGAAGAGTTATCCCAACCCATTACACTTGATCCATTGCCCCACAGGTTCCTGCATTTCAAGAGCGCTCCAAGTATTTGTTAAATGGGCGAGACTTTCTGCCTGTACCACCCTTCCAATAAGCAAATTCCAGATTCCACCCCTCCCCGGTGAAAAGAATACCTCTCAACTCCTCTCCAATCCCTCCATCAATTACTTGAAATCTAAGCCTCTGGATTACTGATCTCTCTGCTGAGGGAGGTAGACCCTTCCCATTCACTCCATCATAATTTTATACACTTGGTCAGTGACAATCCTGATCTTTACATTTCTCTCAATCATTTCCACATAAGATTAATCTCCTCTCCCACCCCATCAGCACTTCCCGCGCTCCCCTCTGATTCAGATTTCCACAGCTACAGTCAGTGACAAAAGTCTTTTCTAACCTGTGCATCTTTAGAAATGGATAGGTTTAGGTCAGGTTCAGAATTGAAAAGAAGAACAAGGTACTGTACCTGCGGTGATCTGTTTCTGTCATGCCGTCTACCATTCCTTCAAAACTATTCAATGTGCCCTCTTTCCTTCTCATGGAAACCCCTGACAAACTGCCTTCCATTCCTCCCTCACCCCCACAGCACAAACTAACAGACTTGCAGCGACAATGACCTTTGATCCCCCCAGATTGAAAGCCAGACCATCTCCAGCTTCAACAGTAACGATGGAATGCTATAAACACTCAGCAGGTCTGGCAGCATCTGTGGAGAGAGAAACAGAGTTAACGTTTCAGGTCGATGGTCTTTCTTCAGAACAGGTAAACCATAATTTGCATTTACGTATGGCCTTTAACGTAACATAGTAAAACCTCTCACCGGCATGATGGGGCTGGAACATTCCAGCCTGTGTGCAATGCAAGTGCAGAGACTAACTAGTGAAACAGACAGTTGGTAATGCATGGGAACAGTGGGATATAGTGGGTAACTGGGGTAACTCACAGTCACACAGGATTGTGTATGCAAACATGTCTTTTGTTCACTAAGAAAAAGCAGATGTTTGCTTTCTTTTAATATGTAAAGGGGAAGTTTAGGTTTTAAAAATGCAATCCTGTACTGCCTGACTAACTGGCTTGCCATAGTCATGTGACTCTGCCAGGAGGTCAGCACTCCAGGCTGCCATTTCTATCCGGTTCAATAAAGACTCTCACTGAGATAAGACACTGATGAAGACTGCTGATCTTCTCAATGAAACAGTTAATGTGGGACTAGACCACCCACAGTACAATGTAGAGAGTCACATGATGGCAAGTTGTATATATAGAGTACAGCCTGGAAGAAGTCAGCATGGAGACAGCATCCTTGGAGATGTATAGAGTTATGGGTTACCAATAAATGGTTCATGTTCAGTCATTCAAGCTTCCAGACCTCTCAGTAAAACACCAAACAGCCTTTACAACAAGCTTGCTACTGAGCATACTTGCAACGCAGTGAAGGACTTTTGATCTTTCCTCAGGTGTCCTACTTTTTAGGCAGGAACAAAGGAATGGAAGGAGGCCATTCAGCCCCTTGATCCTTGATGCACCATCAATCAAGCAAAGACTAGTTTGTATGCAAGAACAAATAGGCTTTTATTAGCAAAAGACTTGGAGCACACCCATGCCGATGAACTGGTCCAGAGACTGAGGCGGGGGTGGGGAGCAGTCACCTTTATACCTGGACTGGCGGGGGGGGGGGGGGAGTCGCGGGCAGGGCCGGCAGGGGCATGTCCAGGCGTGTCACACACACACAGGCAATAAGCTCACAGTGGTTTACCACATTCACCCCCTGTTTTTACAAAAGAGTCCGGCAGAATTACAGAATTACAAATTTACAAATTTAGTCTCTCTGGCGGCTTGATCTGCCGCTGCGACCGCCGTAGTGCCGGTTGTGGTGTCGGTTCCGGTGGCCGCAGTGTTGGTTCAGGCGCCAGGCCGTAGTCGCTCGAGTCGTCTGTCGTCCCTTCCGATTGTCGGGTGCGTGGTGGCGGCTCCTGGGGCTCAGGCGTGCTGTATACGGGGGCTAGGGGAGTGCGCTGTGGCCCTGGTGCTGTATGGACAACGTTGGGGGTTGGGGGTGTGGGGTTGTGGGTCGTACTGGTCCCTGGAGCACCTGCGGGTGCCAGGTCTCGAATAGAGACCGTGTCCTCCCGCCCGTTGGGGTACACCACATAGGTGTATTGGGGGTTGGCGTGGGTCAGCCACGACAGTAGTGAGGTCCCCGAGGAGGACTTTCTGGGGAAAACAAACATTCTTTCATGAGGGGTAGCATTGGTAGCTGTGCAAAGGAGTGATCTAATCGAGTGTAGTGCATCAGGGAGGACCTCTTGCCAGCGGGTGAGTGGAAGACCTTTAGACCTCAGAGCTAGTAAAACAGCCTTCCAGACTGTCGCGTTCTCCCTCTCTACCTGTCCGTTCCCCCTGGGGTTGTAGCTGGTGGTCCTACTCGAGGCTATGCCTTTGGAGAGCAGGTACTGTCGCAGCTCATCACTCATAAAGGAGGATCCCCGGTCGCTATGGATGTAGCTAGGGAAACCGAACAGGGTGAAGAGGCTGTGCAGGGCCCTGACGACCGTGGCCGAGGTCATATCCGGGCAGGGAATAGCGAAGGGGAAACGTGAATATTCGTCAATGACGTTGAGGAAGTATATGTTGCGGTCAGAAGACGGGAGGAGGCCTTTGAAGTTGACGCTTAGGCGTTCGAAAGGGCGGGTGGCTTTTATGAGGTGTGCTCTGTCTGGCCGATAGAAGTGCGGCTTGCACTCTGCGCAGACCTGGCAGTGTCTGGTTATAGACCTGACTTCCTCAATGGAGTAGGGCAGGTTACGGGCTTTAATGAAGTGAAAAAACCTGGTGACCCCCGGGTGGCAGAGGTCGTTGTGGAGAGTCTGCAATTGGTCTATTTGTGCGCTGGCACATATTCCCCGGGACAGGGCGTCTGGGGCTCATTGAGCTTCCCGGGCCAGTATAAGATGTCGTAATTGTACGTGGAAAGCTCGATTCTCCACCTCAATATTTTATCATATTTGATCTTGCCCCACTGCGTGTTATTAAATATGTATGCAACTGACCGTTGATCCGTGAGTAGGGTGAATCGTTTACCAGCTCAGTAGTGGCGCCAGTGCCGTACAGCTTCCACTATGGCTTGGGCCTCCTTTTCGACAGAGGAGTGTCGAATTTCAGGGCCTTGGAGGGTTCGTGAGAAGAAGGCCAGGGTCTGCCCGCCTGGTTAAGGGTGGCGGCTAGGGCGAAGTCAGACGCATCGCTCTCCACCTGGAACGGGATGGATTCGTCTACAGCGTGCATCGTGGCCTTCGCGATGTCTGCTTTGATGCGGTCGAAGGCCAGGCGGGCCTCTGCCGTCAGGGGAAAAGAGGTGGATTTGATGAGCGGACGGGCTTTATCCGCATAATTGGGGACCCACTGGGCGTAATACGAGAAGAAGCCCAGGCATCTCCTCAGTGCTTTGAGGCTGGTGGGGAGGCGGAGTTCCAGGAGGGGACGCATACAGTCGGGATCGGGACCGATGACCCCGTTTTCCACAACACAACCAAGGATGGCGAGGCGGTGTGTACGGAATACGCACTTCTCCTTATTAGAGGTCAGATTTAGGAGTGTGGCGGTGTGGAGGAATTTGTGGAGGTTGGCGTCGTGGTCCTGCTGATCATGGCCGCAGATGGTGACGTTATCCAGGTACGGGAAGGTGGCCTGCAGCCCATTCTGGTCTACCATTCAGTCCATCTCATGCTGGAAAACCGAGACCCCGTTGGTGACGCCGAAGGGGACCCGAAGGAAGTGATAGAGGCGGCCATCCGCCTCGAAGGCAGTATATTGGCGGTCCTCCGGGCGGATAGGGAGCTGGTGGTATGCAGACTTTAAGTCGATGGTGGAGAACACCCGATATTGCTCAATCTGATTAACCATGCGGGGAAGGGGGTACGCGTCCTGCTGTATGTGTCGGTTAATGGTCTGACTTTAGTCAATGACCATGCGATGTTTCTCCCCAGTCTTAACAAATACTACTTGGGCTCTCCAGGGGCTGGTACTGGCCTCGATGATCCCCTCCCCTAGGAGCCGTTGTACTTCGGACCTGATAAAAGCCCTGTCTCCAGCACTGTACCGTCTGCACTTGGTGGCGATGGGCTTGCAATCGGGGGTGAGATTTGCAAACAGTGAGGGAGGGGCGACTTTAAGGGTCGAGAGGCTGCAGGTGGTGCGTGGTGGGTGATCTAAGAACTGCTGATTGCAAACGGAGAGCGGGGGAAAAGGTCCATTATACTCCATGGTGACGCTCTTAAGGTGACTCAGGAAATCTAGCCCCAGGAGTACGGCAGCGCAGAGTTGTGGCAGCACGAGGAGCCTGAAATTTTTGTGCACTGTGCCCCGTATAGTCAGGGTCACCACGCAGTACCCGAGGACATCCACCGAGTGGGACTTTGAAGCCATCGAGATCGTTTGCTTCACTGGCAGTACTGAAAGGGCGTAGCGACTCATTGTGTTAGGGTGAATAAAGCTCTCCGTACTCCCACAATCAAATAAACAGTTTGTAGTGCAACCGTTTACCTCGATGTCCATCATGGACCTGGTGAGTTGGTGAGGCCTGGACTGGTCCAGCGTAATCAAAGCCACTGTTGGATTTTGCGACGCGGCTGACGGCATCCAAGATGGCGGCCCGCATGGCTCACACGCAGCTGATGGTGTCCAAGATGGCGGCCCGCACGGCTCACCCGCGGCTGTTGGCATCCAAGATGGCGGCCCGCATGGCCCACACGCGGCTGAAGGCGTCCAAGTTGGCAGCCCCCGCGGGTCGCACGCGGCGCTACTGGGCTTGGAGGTCGATTTCGCCCTGCATACCTTCACGTAATGGCCCTACTTTCCACACCCGGAGCAGATCGCATCCTTCGCCGGGCAGCATTGTCGGGGGTGCTTCCCCAGGCCACAGAAGTAGCACTTCGGGCCTCCGGAGACGGCCGCAGTGGCTGGGTCATTGATGGGACGTGGCATGGCGTAGGCCTGCGGCCCTCCCGAGCACAGAGGTGGCGGTGGCCGCGGTGTCCACGATGCACCCCCGTGGTTGAGGGTGTAGGGCTCGAGATTACGGAAGGCCACCTCTAACGAGTCGGCAAGCGCCACAGTCTTTTGTAGGTCCAGCCCACCCTGTTCCAGCAGTCGTTGTCGGATATAGTTTGACCTGATACCCGTGACATAGGCATCTCTGATTAAGTCCTCAGTGTTTTGGGCGGCTGTTACGGCCTTGCAGTTGCAGGCCCTGCCAAGTGCTCGCAACGCACGCAGGAATTGATCGCCCGATTCTCTTGGCTGTTGTCTGCGAGGAGCCAGAAGATGTCTGGTGTAGATTTCATTGGACTTTTTGTTGTACTGGCCTTTTAAAAGTTCGATCACATCCTTGTAAGTTTCAGCGTCTCTAATCATCGAGAATACTTGATCGCTTACCCGGGCGTGGAGCACGTGTAGCTTGTCGGTTTTGGTCCGGGCGATGGAGGAGGAGGTGAGGAAAGTTTCAAAACAGCGCAGCCAGTGATCGAAGCTGTTAGAGGCTCCTACAGCTTGAGGGTCCCGTTCTAATTTATCGGGTTTTAGTATCTGCTCCATCCCAAAACTTTTGCTAATAAAATTGATGCACCATCAATCAAGCAAAGACTAGTTTGTATGCAAGAACAAATAGGCTTTTATTAGCAAAAGACTTGGAGCGCCCCCATGCCGATGAACTGGTCCAGACTGAGGCAGGGGGTGGGGAGCAGTCACCTTTATACCTGGACCGGTGGGGGAGGAGTCCCGGGCAGGGCCGGCAGGGGCATGTCCAGACATGTCACACACACACAGGCAATAAGCTAACAGTGGTTTACCACAATCCTGTCGTGCCATTGCATTTGATCATGACTGATCTGCACCCCAACTCCATCTTTCTGCCCTTTCCTCATATCCCGCAATAGCCTTACTGAAGAATAATATCACCCTGTAAACTCGCGTTCATCCCCCCAGCTTGCAGCCCCTTGCCAGAGGAAAGTTGCAGATTTTTTTTGTGCTTGTTGTGTTTCCCTCCTGAGTGGCCCAGCTGGAATTTGAAGACAATGCTCTCTAATTCTCGATTTCTGTGGAACAGGAGGCAGGAAGGTCAGGATACAAGGCTTGGGTGGAGATTGAAAAGTGGAAGATGTCATCACCAGTAGCTGACTTTTGTCTGGCAGAGGAATGTAAGGCAGGCAGTCACAGCTTTGCTGCAAATCTAACACCCGACTAATCGTTCCACTGAATTTGATGCAGAGGAACGTCAGACGAGGTTTATCCCAGGCTGATCCTCCGATGCTCATTATCATGGAAGCATGGAATCTCACACCACAGGAGGCCATCCGGCCCATCATATCTGTGCTGGCTCTTTGAAAGCTATCCAATTATTCCCGCTCCCCCTTGCTCTTTCCCACAGCCCTGCACATTTGTCCCCTTTCAAGTATTTATCCAAATTCAATTCAAACTAGTCATTTTGCTGCATGTAGTCAGGAAACGATGGAACAAGCTCCTTACACATTCCATCGTCCAAACACACTGGCACATTGTATTTAAGATGTTACACATGTGTATCGGGAGCTCCCAACCCACTTCAGTTCCTTCAAATAAACTGGATTTGCCAAGTGGTCAAAGGTTTCTAATTAACTCACCAATTAATATTCACAGCTTAAAACAAACCACCTTTGATCTAGTTTAGAAGGGTTTATAGTTATATATCTGAAAAATGTCAAGGAAAGAAGGTTCATTATTTCTGAAAACCACAGTGGAACATCTGGAAGCGTGGATCTAACTGCTTCATGTGTCATAGGTAAAGGATTTAACCAATTGAAAGACCTCAGCTCGAGGCTTTCGTTACCCAAGATTCAGTGAAGGAAGCAAAGGGCAGACATGCAATTCTATAGCACCTTTCCAGCCATAGGGGAGGTGATGGCCTTGTGGTATTATCGCTAGACTATTAATCTAGAAACTCAGCTAATGTTCTGGGGACCCGGGTTCGAGTCCCGTCACCGCAGATGGTGGAATTTGAATTCAATAAAAAAGTAATAATAATAAATAATTAAAAGTCTCCCGATGACCATGAAACCATTGTCGATTGTTGGAAAAACCCACCTGGTTCACTAATGCCCTTTAGGGAAGGAAATCTGCCCTCCTTACCCGGTCTGGCCTACATGTGACTAGATACACAGCAATGTGGTTGACTCTCAAATATCCTTGAGCAACGAGCGATGGGCAATAACTGCTGGCCAGCCAGCGACGCCCACGAATGAATAAAAATACCTCAGATGTCTCAAAGCACTTTGCAGCAATTGAAGTACTCCTGAAATGTTTTCACTGCAGCCAATCTGCACACAGCAAGCTCCCACAAAGAGCAATGTGATACTGTCCGGTTAATTTGCTTTAGCAATGTTGTGACAAAAATTGATCAGGACACAGTGGGGAACTATTCTGCTCTTCTTCAAAATAACAGCTGTGGCATCTCGTGCATCCATCTGAGAGGGCAAATGGGGGCCTCAGTTGAACATCTCATGTGTTGGACAGCCTTGCAGCACTCTCTCAGGGCAGCACTGAGAGTGTCAGCCTGGATAATGGGCTCTAAGACATGAGGCAAGATTTTATGGCGAGGGAGACCAGTAAATCCCGCCCGAGGTCAATGGACACTTCCATTGCCGGCCCCTTGCCCGCCCCTTGCCCGCCCCTTGCCCGCCCCTTGCCCGCCCCTTGCCCGCTCCAATTCCTGTGGTGGGCAGGGCGGTAGAATTCCGGCAAAAGTATCTTCAAGTTGTAACAAAATAGTTCATTTAAATCACGAGGAAGGGGAACAATAGATACCAGGGTGAAGAAGCTTCTAACAAGCCCAAAACTGGTTTAAGTATCTGCCCCAAGCCTGCACCAGAGATCGGGAGAAAGTCTCGACTCACCAAATGATGAATCATTCATGCTCCACTTGCAGAGATTGCCTGTGGTTGATATGGCCTGCCTGCGTACTGTTGATCCAGCTCACAGTTTAGTCAGGGTGTAGAATATTTAAAGATTTGTATCTTATAATTTGAACTATGTGGAGAATTCTCTCTGGGTGATTCTACTCGATAGGAAATGAGTTGAATGAGCCACCCCCTCCTCACATCCATTCGTCACACTGAACAAGTCAATGTGTACCTCAGAGCGGTTGGACAATTCCCCCATTGCACTGCATTATTGTCTTGTTGACAACAGGTGAAACTGGTTGATTTATGTTCCGCTGATGTGTATAATTACCTGATGCTATAACAAGGAAGAGGCCATTCAGCCCTTTGAGCCTGTTCCACCATTCAATTAACTGGCAGTAGACCAGTGTCTTGACTCCATCTATCCACCTTCGTTCTGGGGCGGCACGGCGGCACAGTGGTTAGCACTGCTGCCTCACAGCGTCAGGGACCCGGGTTCAATTCCAGCCTCGGGTCACTGTCTGTGTGGAGTCTGCATGTTCTCCGGTTTCCTCTCACAGTCTGAAAGACGTGCTGGTTAGGGTGCATTGGCCATGCTAAATTCTCCCTCAGTGTACTCGAACAGGTGCTGGAGTGTGACGACTAGGGGATTTCCACAGTAACTTCATTGCAGTGTTAACATAAGCCTACTTGTGACACTAATAAATAAACTTTAAACTTAAACCTTTCACTCCCCTATCCAAGAGAAATCCACCAATCTCAGTTTTTGAATTTTTCATTGGTCTCTTCAGCTTTCTGGGGGGAGAGTTCCAGTTTTCCACTGCCCTCTGTGTGATGAAATGCTTCCTGACATCACCTTGAACAGCCTGGCTCAAAGTGTTAGGTGAGGGTGCTGCAATTGCCCAGATTTCATGTGTGTAACAATGGGGAACATGCCACTCAGCTGTAATGGCAGCTGTGTGGAGACAGGGCTGCAATGTGGGAGCAGCTGTCTGTATTCCCTGATCAAAGAGCAGAAAAAAGCATGCAGCTTTAGAACTATTCTCCTAGTGGGGAGGCACGGTGGCACAGTGGTTAGCACTGCTGCCTCACACCACCAGGGACCTGGGTTTGATTCCCGGCTTGAGTCACTGTCTGTGTGGAGTTTTCACATTCTCCCTGTGTCTGCGTGGGTTTCCTCCCACACTCCAAAGGTATGCAGGTTATGTTGATTGGCCACGCTAAATTGCACTTTAGTGTCCCGGAATGCGTAGGTTAGATGGATTAGCAGGGTAAATATGTGGGGTTACGAGGATAGGGCCTGGGAGGGATTGTTGTCAGTGCAGACTTGATGGGCTGAATGGCCTCCATTGCACTGTCGGGATTCTCTGATTCCAAATCAGTTCAACCCATTCCAAACTCAATTTCAGTTTAGAACACCCAACAAACCACATCAGGCGGAGTAATGGTCATGTGCCATCACTGAGGGTGTGGCCAAGCTGGTCCTCTGACATAACGAGCGTGATCTTACCTTCCATTCACGCCGCGCTCCCACTGCCACATTCCCACGGCCAGCCAAATCTCCGCTCACTATGGCGGGATGGGAAATCCCACCGACGTGAATGATGGCAAGATTCCGGCCAGCATCTTCTAGTGTGGTCAACATGTTTCAAATAGAAATAATCCCAAAGTGTGTCTCCCCTGAGCACCCCAAATGTGGGACTTATCCGGAGAGACTGAAGAAGACGGGGTTGTTCTCCTTGGAGCAGAGAAGGTGAAATGGAGGTGTTCAAAATTATGAAGGGTTCATAAGAACATAAGAACTAGGAGCAGGAGTAGGCCATCTGGCCCCTCGAGCCTACTCCGCCATTCAATAAGATCATGGCTGATCTTTTTGTGGACTCAGCTCCACTTACCCGCCCACTCACCATAACCCTTAATTCCTTTACTGTTCAAAAAGTTATCTACCCTTGCCTTAAAAACATTCAATGAGGTAGCCTCAACTGCTTCACTGGGCGGGGAATTCCACAGATTCACAACCCTTTGGATGAAGAAGTTCCTCCTCAACTCAGTCCTAAATCTGCTCCCCCTTATTTTAAGGCTATGTCCCCTAGTTCTAACTTCACCCGCCAGTTCTGATAGAGTAAGATAACATGTTTCCACTGACAGTGGGGTCGGTAACCAGAGGGGAACAGGTTTAGTATCGTTGACAAAAGAACCAGAGGGGAAGGGGAAGAGAATATCTTCTTTTAGGAAGCGAGTTGTTGTGATCTGGAAGGCACTTCGTGAAATAGCTGTGGAAGCAGACTCACCAGGAACTTTCCAAGGGGAATTGGAGAAATATTTGTAAAGGAGAAATGTTTCAGTTCAATGGTGAAGGAGTCGAGAGTGGAACTAATTGGGCAGCTTTTCCAAAGAGCTGGCACTGACACGATGGGCTGAATGGCCTCTTTCTGTACTGGAACATTTTATGAGTTGATTGAAGATCAGTATCAGTGATTTAGATCAGATAAAATTCTTTGAAAATATGCCTTGGAAATGTTTGGGGGAAAAATATCAGTTGTCTTTGAAGCTAGCAGTAAAATAACCAGATAAATTTTAATAGACTATTTACATTCCAGTTACTTCAATTGCACCATCAAGAGCTTTCTACAACCGAACCCAATAATGACAGAGTAAAACTTGGATTCATGCAGAATGGATTTAAATACACTGTGTTTTCAAAAACCCTTCATCTGTGAATTAAAGGACAGAGGAATTAGCTTTTAATATGGTCAGGGCAAAGTATGGGAGCCCGGAGGAAGACTGAAATGATGTTTTACAGCATAAGAGATGAGCAAAGGAGAGTAAAGGCAACTGATGAAAAGATTGAGCATTCCAAAGTGGTAAGAAATGAGCTGATTTGTTTGAGGCCTCTCTCTCCATATTGATTTCTTCATCAATAAACACAATAAATTCAGCAATTTGATTCGGCTGAAAAGGCAAGGGAAATACTTACATGTCTCAAAATCAGAATCGAATCCAAAGATCTTTCCATGGAATAATGGGTAAAGTGCGTTGCCCATCAACAGTCTCACATTGTCAGGAACAGACTTGGCACTAAAACAAAGCAGCTTCGTCAAAAAAACCCATGCCTCATTTAATAAACAGCTCAGTGAGGTCATTCCCCACCTGCGAAATCACCACTCGATGGACTTTTACCAGAAATGGGAAGATAAGCCGCTGTCTGAGGCTCATTCAGACTATTCACAACTTGATGTCCTGTTTGACCCCCCAGCTGAGCTTCTGACTCCATCATTCCCCTCACCAAAAGCCCCTTCTTCTACCTCCGTAATACTTGCAGTGATAATACAACCCTGGGAGATCGTGCAATTACCCCTCTGGTGCCTGATTTATAAAGTGTATACATTAACACATAAAACCAGATCGTGCTGAAACAATCTAACTTGCTGTTACTTCATCTCTCTGGAGGCTTCTCTCTCCAGTCATTGTTGGGTTTCAGGTTGCCTACTTTACTCAGAAACATAGAATCCCTACAGTGAAGAAGGAGGCCTTTAGCCCATTGAGTCTGCACCAACTCTCCAAAATAGTATCTTACCCAGGCCCACCCCTACTCTATCCCCGTAACCCCACACATGTAGCATGGCCAATCCAACTTACTTGCACATCTTTGGACAGTAAGGGACAATTTAGCATGGCCAATCAACCCAACCTACACATCTTTGGACTGTGGGAGAAACCGGAGCACCCGGAGAAAACCCACGCAGACACGGGGAGAACATGCAAACTCCACACAGACAGTGACCCGAAGCGGAAATCGAACCCGGGTCCCTGTGAGGCAGCAGTGCTGACCACTGTGTTACCGTGCCGCCCATGGATGTATTCCTGGGGTTATCATGTGACTTCTTGCCTCCTCCAATCTCTCTCTCAATCAAATAGCCTTTCCCCCTCCCCCTCCCACACCTGCCAATATTTTTATAATCAATAAACAGAAGTGTTCAAAGAAAATTAAAACATTTCATGGCCTCTGCAAAATTTTTCTGCTGCCGGCTGAGTCCTGGGAGATTAATCTTCCATTTCTCAGAGATTCCAGGACAATCCTGGAGGGTTGTCAACCTCCATGTGACTGGTGGAATCCCCGGTGACTGGGAACATGAAGACACGAGGAAGATACGAGAGAGAGAGAGAGAGGAATGGGTCAGTGTGCAAGAGAGAGCAAGAAATGGGTGAGTGTGCAAAAGAGAGAGGAAAGGGTGAGTGTATGAGTGTGCAAGAGAGAGGGGAAAGGGTGAGTGTGTAAGAGAGAGTGAAAGGAAAGGTGTGTGCGAGAGTGCAAGAGAGAGAGGAAAGGGTGAGTGTGCAAGAGAGAGAGCAAGAAAAGGGTGAGCGTGCAAAAGTGAAAGGGGAGGGTGAGTGTGCAAGAGAGAGAGGGGGGAAAGGGTGAGTGTGCAAGAGAGAGAGAGGAAATGGTGTGTGTGTGTGAGTGTGCAAGAGAGAAAGGAAAGGGTGCGTGTGTGAGTGTGCAAGAGAGAGAGGGGGGAAAGGGTGGGTGTGCAAGAGAGAGAGAGGGAGAGGAAAGGATATGTGTGTGAGTGTGCAAGAGAGAGATAGAGGGGAAAGAGTGAGTGTGCAAGAGAGAGAGAGAGGAAAGGGTGAGTGTGCAAGAGAGAGAGGAAAAGGTGAGTGTGCAAGAGAGAGAGGGAGTGAGAGAGAGTGTTGAGGGAGGAGAGAATGGGTGCACTGTGCTGTGCGGCAGTGAGAGAGAAGCATTGATATGGGGGTTGATGAGATTCCGTCACTACACTTAGAGCAACAGATGTGCATTGTGCGAGTTCCATCTCCCTGAACGCCCCATTGAACTGCTTGACTTTTAATCTTCAAACCTGCAATGGGCCTCCAAGTGACGATGTGGTCAGGCTGGTTAGACATTCCAAATAATATCACAACCACAAAAAAATAATCACAGCCTTTACCAAGAGGCCAGGAGTTTCTCGGCTGCTGGCGCCCTCAATGGCAAAGATTATTGTGGCAAGCAGCACGCGAGGCCGCGTCCCGCTCAGGGACCTTTGACGTCAACGCTTCTCCCGTTCGACTTATCTCATTGTCCTCCTAGCTTGAAGCAAAGCCGCAGAAGGAAACTCTGAGTAAGAACACTTGCAGGGTGTTTGCATTGGAACAACTTCGTTTGGGAGAACGAGTGGATGCACAAGTCTTCAAAGCTGCCTTCCAATCCCTTAGAAAAATAATTAAACAAGTGGATCTCAGAGTCCGTGACTGACTTCTGCCTGTGTAAACACGTGCAGTTTTATGGATGGTGTTATACATGTTCCCTTTTCCAAGTACTTTAGCTGGAACTATTGGACAATCAGGCAGCAGTTTCTCTGTTGCTGGGTGATTGCAGATAAAAAAAGGTGCTGATTTACAAACTTTTTCCCCTGAGCCACTTGCTCCAAAATCAGCCTGGAAAGTGTGAACACTGCAATCAGATCAATGCAGCTAATTTTCCTTAACTGGAATGGTGACACCAAATCCCCAACAGTGGGGTGCACCTGCGTCAACTCTTTAACCTAAAGAAAAGTTGCAAATGCTACAGAGATTGAATCATAAAATAGTGGAATTCTAGAAGGGTTACTTCACAGACTGAGGCCATTCAGCCCATCCTGTTTGTGCTGGCTCTCTGCAAGAGCAAATTAGTTCGTCCCCTGTCCTTCACCCTGTAGCACTGCAAATTTTATCTCCAGGTAGTTATCCAATCCCCTTTTGGAAGCCATGATTGAATCTTCCTCCACCTCACTCTCAGGTCGTGCATTCCAGATCCCAATCACTTGCTGCTTAAAAATTATAGAATCCCTACAGTGCAGTAGAGGCCATTCGGCCCACTGAGTCTGCACTGACTCCCTGACAGAGTATCTTACCCAGGCCCTCTCCCCCACCCTATCCCCGTAACCCCACACATTTACCATGGGGAATTAATCTAATTTACACATCTTGGGACACGAAGGGGCAATTTACCATGGCCAATCCACCTAACTAGGGTGGCATGGTGGCACAGTGGTTAGCAGTGCTGCCTCAGAACTGCAGGGATCTTGGTTCAATTCCTACTTGGGTCAATATCTGTGTGGAATCTGCACGTTCTCCCCATGTCTGCGTGGGTTTCCTTCCACAGCCCAAAGATGTGTGGGTTAGGTTGATTGGCCATGCTAAATTGACCCTTAGTGTCCCAGGTTAGATGGATTAGCAAGGTGAATATGTGGGGTTATGGGGATAAGGCCAAGTGGGATTGTAGTCGGTGCAGACTCGATGGGCCGAATGGCTTCCTTCTGCACTGTCGGGTTTCTCTGATTCTATGATTCTTCTAACTTGCACATCTTTGGAGACTAAGGGGCAATTTAGTGTGGCCAATCCACCTAACCTACACATGTTTGGAATGTGGAAGGAAACCCGGGGGGAAACCCACGCAGACAGGGGGAGAACGTGCAAACTCCACATAGACAGTGACCCAAGCCGGGAATCGAACCCAGATCCCTGGCATTGTGAGGCAGCAGTGTTAACCACTGTGCCACCGTGCTGCCCCTTGATCCTCTGCTTCTATTCTTGCGGCTTTGTGTTCAATACTGACTAGCTTCCCTGGTCTGTATGGGATTAAAAGATGAGTTGATTTTCAGATTTCTGTCCTTGTAGCTGTATGAAGTTCTAAATGAGCTCACAGGGAATGTTAGTAACAATGATGAGTAACCTCTGGCATCAAATGCTGAAATCAATATCATATTTAACTGATGTGCGAGGTATAGACGTTATGGAGAGTTGGGAGTCGGTAAGGAGGCTGTAATTTAATAAGTATTTCAGATGATGTCATATGGTTTACAGGCATTATCTGAAACCTTGGATTAAGTTGCAGTCTTTCACTCACTCACATCCCTTAGATAAATTTACACAGCATTGACTCTGCACTCAGTTCTGGGAGTGACCACTGGGCTACACGAGGGTGCACCCCCACATTATTCTGAGCGTTTCAGCCTCCATCAGTTCTCCTGTTTGCAAAACTCTCAAATCTGATGCTCCAAATCCACCGGTTTTTAATGTTTTAGCTTCCCGATCAAAGCAGTAACATTTGTGTTAAACTATTTATCCATTACTCTTTAACCCCTGGCTGGAGTTGTGTCCAAATCTGGGAGATGAAGTACATTTTTTTACCCAGCGAGTTGTTGTGATCTGAAAGGGCAGCGGGCGCAGTTTCAACAGGAACTTCCAAAAGGGAATTGGGGAAATAATTGGAAAGGAGATATGTGCAGGTCCACAGGCAAAGAGTCAGGGGATGGGATAGAATGAGTCAGCACATCATGATGGGCTGAATGGCCTCTTTCTGTAATCCTCATCCTGAATAATTGCCCTTTTATCAATGGACAGACATTGGTCAGATGGCATTGAGAGGGCTTTGAAATTACTGCCATGTAGATGGTTGCCCAATAGGAATGGTTGACAGGCCACAGATATTGCCAAGGGTGACACAGTTTTACTTATCCATAAGCGCTAATTTAAGTAGAAACTCCTTACACATGACAAATTTGTTTCCTTGTGTTCATTCACTTAACAAATATCTCCCATCATTCTATGAAGTGTTCAGGCCTATCAGAGAGGGACAACCCAGTTAAAGTTTCCACCCTGTGAATGGAGATGCAGGTGGAGGGGAAAGGTGTCTTTATATGAGGCTGTGTCCCAGGTCTCAGAGATGCCTGAACAATATCCAATCCAATCTTCAGTTGCTTTGTGCGGCTGACCTGCGTTTGTTTAAAGAATGGCCAAACACCAGCTGTCACCGGATAGGTCCAGAGCCTCCGGAAATTCAAAACTAATTTGCAGAACATTGCCGCAAACAACCCAGTCGACAGGCTCCCATCTTATTCTGCCTCCTCCCTATCACTGTAACCTCCTCCAGCCCCTACCCCCTCCCTATCACTGTAACTTCCTCCAGCCCCTACACCCCCTCCCTATCACTGTAACCTCCTCCAGCCCTACACCCCTCCCTATCACTGTGACCTCCTCCAGCCCTACACCCCTCCCTATCACTGTAACCTCCTCCAGCCCTACACCCCTCCCTATCACTGTAACCTCCTCCAGCCCTACACCCCTCCCTATCACTGTAACTTCCTCCAGCCCCTACCCCCTCCCTATCTCTGTAACCTCCTCCAGCCCCTACACCCCTCCCTATCTGTGTAACCTCCTCCAGCCCCTACACCCCTCCCTATCTCTGTAACCTCCTCCAGCCCCTACACCCCTCCCTATCTGTGTAACCTCCTCCAGCCCCTACACCCCTCCCTATCACTGTAACCTCCTCCAGCCCCTACACCCCTCCCTATCACTGTAACTTCCTCCAGCCCCTACACCCCTCCCTATCACTGTGACCTCCTCCAGCCCCTACACCCTCCCTATCACTGTAACTTCCTCCAGCCCCTACACCCCTCCCTATCACTGTGACCTCCTCCAGCCCCTTCACCCCTCCCTATCACTGTAACCTCCTCCAGCCCCTACACCCCTCCCTATCACTGTAACTTCCTCCAGCCCCTACACCCCTCCCTATCACTGTAACTTCCTCCAGCCTCACACCCCTCCCTATCTCTGTAATTTTCTCCAGCCCTCACAACCTTCCGTATCTCAGTAACCTCCTCCAGCCCCTACAACTCTCCCTATCACTGTAACCTTCTCCAGCCCCTACCCCCTCCCTATCACTGTAACTTCCTCCAGCCCCTACACCCCTCCCTATCACTGTAACCTCCTCCAGCCCCTACCCCCTCCCTATCACTGTAACTTCCTCCAGCCCCTACACCCCTCCCTATCACTGTAACTTCCTCCAGCCCCTACACCCCTCCCTATCACTGTAACTTCCTCCAGCCTCGCACCCCTCCCTATCTCTGTAATTTTCTCCAGCCCTCACAACCTTCCGTATCTCAGTAACCTCCTCCAGCCCCTACAACTCTCCCTATCACTGTAATCTCCTCCAGCCTCCAACACACCCTCCCTATCTCAGTAATCTCCTCCAGCCCCTACACCGCTCCTTATCTCTGTAACCTCCTCCAGCCTCCTACACATCCTCCCTATATCTGTAATCTCCTCCAGCCCCTAGAACCCTCCCTATTTCTGTTCCCTCTTCCAATCCCTACACCCTCCCTATCGCTGTAACCTCCTCGAGCCCCAACATCCCTCCCTATCTCTGTAACTTCCTCCAGCCCCAACAACCCTCCCTATCTCTGTAACCTCCTGCAACTCCTACACCCCTCCCTATCTCTGTAACCTCCTCCAGCCCCAACAACCTTCCCCATCTCTGTAACCTCCTCCAACCCTACACCCTCCCTATCTCTGTAACCTCCTCCAACCCCTATCCCCTCCCTATCCCTGTAACCTCCTCCAATCCCTATCCCCTCCAAGAGCCTGAATCCAATTCTAGTTTTAATTATCTTTGATTTTAATTCTTCCATCATTGGCGGCCATGCTTTCAGTTGCCAAGGTTCTCAGTTCTGGTAATCCCCCCTTCGGCCCCTCTACTGAGGTGCTCCATAATACTTACCCCGTCCATTCCTATTGTCTTGTTACGTGGTTCGAGTCAGTCTTTGTTTGGCAATTGCTCTGGTGAAGTGTCTTGGGATGTTTTTCTACATAAATGCAAGTTGTTGTTGTTCAAGTGGGTGTAAGGCAAAAGTAGGATAAATCAGGTTAATAACCAGAAGCTAAGCCACAGACAGTTACCCCAACACTCCAGTGAAGGGCTGGGAGTCACTGGGAAGCAGCAGGTGATTGTGTTGTCAATAACAAAATGAAGGAACTGGAAAGAATAGGTTTGTCAATGCTCCTCTCCCTCTGGTGAATTCTGTTTGCCATCTTTGGGCGATTGGAAGCAAAGCTCACAGAAGAGTGGAGAGGTGGAATCTATCACTCTGCTGCAGTTATGTGTGGACTCTCTGGATTTAATGCTGCCTTATTACCTGAGTCAGAAGTTGCTGTCAGTAACAGAGCAGCGTAGACATTAGACTGGACAACCCTAATGTTTCACTGCCACAAGGTGAAACATGAGTTAGTCCCGGGTGGAACAGTAGTTAATGAGCACACAGGAGTTACAGTGGCTGCAATGGGAATCTCCAACAGATAAACCCTTACTGTGCATTGCTGCATCAGTGTTGCTCAATACATTGGCCACATGTGGATCATTAGGAATCCAGATGTGCCTATTTACATGTCCGATTAGTAAATGAGCAACGAAAAATTGACACAATTATTGTGTCTGTAATCTCTAAACTCGGATTCACACAGTATCAATCCGTGAACTTTAACCATTCAGTGCAATTGCTGCAAAGTGCTGAAATGAAAAGCAGAATATGCCGTTATCTATTATTGCTGGGACTGCTTTATTCCCTCAGTTACTGAACAGTGCAAGATGTTAGTTAAATAAATATACATGAGCTGTGTGTGTGTGTGTATATGTGTGTGTGTGCATGCATGTATGTGGGTCTGTGTGTGTGTGTGCGTATGCATGTTGTATGTGTGTATGTATGTGTGGGGGTCTGTGTGCACATATGTATGTGTGTATGCATGTGGGTGTGATTGTGTGTGTATGTATGTGTGTAGGTCTGTGTGGCTGTGTGCGTGTGTGTGTGTGTATGTGCGTGTGTGTGGCTGTGTGTGTATATGTGTGTGTGTGTGTAAGTGTGTGTGTATATGTGTGTGTGTATGTGTGTGAGTGTGTGTGTGTGAGTGTGTGTGTGCCAAACAAACAAATGAGGCCACTCGGCCCCTCAAGCCTGCTCCACTATCACTAAGACCATGGCTGATCTGATTGTTACCTCAGGATATCCTGAGCGCTCCACAGCTAATGGAATCTTGGTGAAGTGTGGAAACTGTTTTGGATATTGGTGTGGCCACGCCTGAGGTTAATCAGGTTTATCTATTGGATAATGCTGGGATAAACAGATGAAACAGTTTCCACATTGTAAGTAGCACAGAAAATTATCTCCTCCTTGTTAAACCTCAGGAGCAAGCTGCAGATGTATAAATGACTGGATATTACCACCAATGTTTGAACAAATTTCTGATGCAAAATGGAGCATTCAGGACAACTTAAATGAAACTGCAACAGATTTATCAAGAAAATTACTTTGCCCAGAGCTAACCTCACTGTATTTAAGTGGGATCGGGTCATGTTACATCCTTTTTTTATTTATTCTCAGGATGAGTGTGTCACTGGCAAGGTCAACTCTCAAGTACAACCGAATCATTTGCAGTTAAAGGTCAACCACTTTGCTGTGGGACTGGAGTCACATATAGTTCCAGACTGGGTGAGGATGACAGAATTCATTCCCTAAGGTACAATGTTGGGCCAGTTGAATTTTTACAGCAATATCCAACTGTTTTATGGTCATGTTCGCTGATAAAAATATTTCCAAATTATTTAACTATTTGGTGTTATTTGAACTAATCTTCCAGGTCTCTGAATTTGCAGTTCTTTGGTTTTTGATTTGATTTGATTTATTATTGTCACATGTATTAACATACAGTGAAAAGTATTTTCTTGTGCGCTATACAGACAAAGCATACCGTTCATAGATAAGGAAAGGAGAGAGTACAGAATGCAGTGTTACAGTCATAGCTAGGGTGTAGAGAAAGATCAACTCAATGCAAGGTAAGTCCATTCAAAAGTCTGACAGCAGCAGTTCATGTACATGACCATTATGCCGCCATACCCGTATAACAGAAGCTATTCACAGGTCCAGGATAAGACTGATGGATCAGGCTGCATACTGCTCTTGATGGACTGAACATGTCACCCAATGTAGCCACTTAATTGGGGGTGGATCCACTCACTATTCCCACTGAGCTTCTTCTCAGCATAAAACCAAAATTGTTGTAGTGACAGGATTGATCGGCACAGTGACACAGTGGTTAGCATGGCTGCCTCACTGCGCCAGGAACCTGGGTTCAATTCCAGCCTTGCATCACTGTCTGTGTGGAGTCTGCACGTTCTCCCCGTGTCTGCGTGGGTTTCCTCCGGGTGCTCCGGTTTCCTCCCACTCCAAAGATGTGCGGGTTAGATGGATTAGCCATGGGAAATGTGTGGAGTTATGGGGACAGAATGGGGAAAGGGTCTGAGTCAGGTACACTGTCAGAGAGTCGGTGCAGGGACAATGGGCTGAATGGCCTCCTTCTGCACTGTAGGGATTCGATGTGTCCCTTTAAGGTTGAACCTGCAGAGTAAGGGTCACATGACCCGGGGAACCAACCGGGAGCAGGGTGGGGATTACCCTGGTGAGCATGGCTTGCTGTACGCAGAGTCCTTGCGGGAGCTGCAAGCCTCTGTATAGCTTTAACCTGTAAATAAACCGGTGTTTTCCCCAAACTGGCGCACGAGAATCTTTATAGCTGTTTGCGTAATTAAAATCAGCTGTGTCATCAGGCTGGATTTGATGCTGAGGGTGGCCTCTGCCTAACCCTCGGCTGAATTTTGAGGGGGAACCGTGCCCCCCTCTCCCCCCCGGGCCCCCACCCGCTCTCTGCTGAGCTGCTTTGTCCAGCTCGGGGCTGACAGTCCTTTTATTAGTTTGAGGCAAGATTTCCATCTTTATCCGGGAGGAAGTCCCACTTCATCCAGCTGCTGGCCAACCAGAGGCCGGCATGTCTGGGCACTGGCAGGAGCAGTGTCCAGAGCCGGGAATGCCGTGGCAGGGGTGGGGGGGTGGGGGGGGGGGGGGGGGGGGGGGTTGGGGGGGGGGGCAAGGAGGTGGCATCCAGCAGTGGACATGGGCAAGTCCAGTATCTCACCGGGCATTAGTTGCCCACTCATTGGCCTCAATCGGGCCACATGTGGGCAACTCATCCACTGCTGCTGTTGCCGTTTGTAAAATGACGGTGGGGGTGAAGGCGGGTGGACCGTCATTGACGCTACCAATGGCACGCGCCCTAATTTATCGCCGAGCCACCTGTCTTCCTGCCTCTGCGGGGCCCGTAAGATTCAGCCCATAATGTTGTGGATGGCAAACTAGTACAAAAGCTTTGCTTCTGTTGATGGCAATGGAGTGATCCACACAATGCCCTCTAACAATGGCCAAATGATGGGTGCCCAGGGGCGAGTCCAAAACAAGAGCAACCTGCCAGTCAGTACGCAACAGGCTCCATCAGCTGACGCTCAGCTCATTCTCAATATTAAACTGATGGTTAGGATCACAATCTGGATCAAATTCCTGGAACTCCCTCCCCAACAGCACTGTGGGTGTACCCTGCGGTTCAAGATGGCAGCTCACCACCACCTTCTCACGGGCAACTAGCGATGGACAATAAGTGCTGATCTAGCCAGCGATGAGAATTAATCAGATTGAAATGGAATATATTTTGGTTTAATGTTGTTTTTCCAGAAAATATAAACTAAATGAAACAATTTGAAAGTGCACACAGAACCTGTTATACTGACACAAGCCTTTGAAAGTGACATGCTGAGAAGGTTGTTCAAAAAGGGATACTTGGTTTGATTCATCGAGGGATAGGGTACAAGAACAAGAAAGTCCTGCTAAACCTTTCCGACACTGCTGAGCTCTCAGCTGGTACATTGTGTTCAATTCTGGCCTCTGCCCCTTTGGCTGGATGTCAAAGCAGAGGGAGATTCACCAGAATGGGACCAGGAATGAGAAGCTTCAAGTACACGGGGAGACTGGGGAAGCTGGAATTGTTCCCCTTGGAGCAGAGAATGTTAAGGGGAGATTTAATAGAGGCATTCAAAACCATGAAGGAATAAATAAGGAGAAATTGTTTCCACTGACAGGAGGGTGGGTAAAAAGAGGACACAGATTTAAAGTAATTGACAAAAGAACCAGAGGGGGAGATGAGGAGAGAATGTTAAGCAGTTAGTTGTTATATACTGCACTGTGTGAAATTCAATATTAATGTTCCGAAGAGAATTGGATAAATACTGAAAATGGAAAAAGATTGGCAGGGCTATGAGGAAAAGAGTAGGGAGGATGGAACAAACCGGATTGCTCCTTCTAAGAGTCAGAACAGGCAGAATGGGGCCAAATGGCCATCATGTGGGCTGGATGATTCCATAGTTCCATGAGTTGGATATGGGGTGGGGGTCTTTAGTTCTCAAAACTCCCGCACTTTTTTCAGATAAAGCTCGGCACAACATCGTGGGCCGAAGGGCCTGTTCTGTGCTGTACTGTTCTATGTTCTATGTTCTATGTTCAGTAGAAAGACATTTGAAGCTTGAATCTCATTTTTCATCTGGTGACCTTAATTCCACACAACACTGCCAAACATAATATGTTGGTTGTGTCATGCTCCATTGAACTGCTATCTGAAACAGCATTAACGTCAATGGTAATAGCAATAATTAAACATGAGCTTTTATCTTTTATGTTGATCAGATGAACTGGACACAGGAATCCACGACACAACACGCAGAGCTGAAGACTGTGAAGCAAAGGTTGAGTTAACAGTACTGACTTCATCCGAGATCAGGAGCTGTGTAATATAAATCACATTTTGACATGTTAGCTTTAATTCAACTGGGCTGTCGCTCAGATGCTTGATCACATGTGAACAAGGGAGGCACTGTTTCGCCCGACACACTGCTTTATTCTACAGTAAGCGAGTGCTGTGCGCAATGCCATGAGCATGTCAAGGGAACAAGGTCAGTGGAACCTGTTAAAAATGGCCCAGTTAGCAACTGCACTTGGCTCGAAGGTCCCCTGTGTGGCCAGCAAGTGAACACCTGCTCCCAGCTGTGAAAACCTGCCAGAGTGATCATTTATTCCATGTTACGTGAGCACAGCGTTGGAAAATCTACTGAACTCTCCACCATAGTTTAACTCAAGTGATATCTCGCAATATCTTCTTTCAACCCCTCTCCCCCATCACCTCCACCGTGTAAGGAGTTCATGGACTTTCCTTGTCAGTAAGACCAACATCTGATCAAATAGAACATAGAACATAGAACATAGAACATTACAGCGCAGAACAGGCCCTTCGGCCCACGATGTTGCACCGACCAGTTAAAAAAAAAAACTGTGACCCTCCAACCTAAACCAATTTCTTTTCGTCCATGAACCTATCTACGGATCTCTTAAACGCCCCCAAACTAGGCGCATTTACTACTGATGCTGGCAGGGCATTCCAATCCCTCACCACCCTCTGGGTAAAGAACCTACCCCTGACATCGGTTCTATAACTACCCCCCCTCAATTTAAAGCCATGCCCCCTCGTGCTGGATTTCTCCATCAGAGGAAAAAGGCTATCACTATCCACCCTATCTAAACCTCTAATCATCTTATATGTTTCAATAAGATCCCCTCTTAGCCGCCGCCTTTCCAGCGAAAACAATCCCAAATCCCTCAGCCTCTCCTCATAGGATCTCCCCTCCATACCAGGCAACATCCTGGTAAACCTCCTCTGCACCCTCTCCAAAGCCTCCACATCCTTCCTGTAATGTGGGGACCAGAACTGCACACAGTACTCCAAGTGCGGCCGCACCAGAGTTGTGTACAGTTGCAACATAACGCTACGACTCCTAAATTCAATCCCCCTACCAATAAACGCCAAGACACCATATGCCTTCTTAACAACCTTATCTACTTGATTCCCAACTTTCAGGGATCTATGCACACATACACCTAGATCCCTCTGCTCCTCCACACTATTCAAAGTCCTCCCGTTAGCCCTATACTCAACACATCTGTTATTCCTACCAAAGTGAATTACCTCACACTTCTCCGCATTAAACTCCATCCGCCACCTCTCGGCCCAACTTTGCAACCTGTCTAAGTCTTCCTGCAAACTACGACACCCTTCCTCACTGTCTACCACACCACCGACTTTGGTGTCATCAGCAAATTTGCTAATCCACCCAACTATACCCTCATCCAGATCATTAATAAATATTACAAACAGCAGTGGCCCCAAAACAGATCCCTGAGGTACACCACTTGTAACCGCACTCCATGATGAATATTTACTATCAACCACCACCCTCTGTTTCCTATCCGCTAGCCAATTCCTGATCCAATTTCCTAGATCACCCCCAATCCCATACATCTGCATTTTCTGCAGAAGCCTACCATGGTGAACCTTATCAAACGCCTTACTAAAATCCATATATACCACGTCCACTGCCTTGCCCCCATCCACCTCCTTGGTCACTTTCTCAAAAAACTCAATAAGGTTAGTAAGGCACGACCTACCTGCCACAAAACCATGCTGACTATCACCTATCAATTCATTACTCTCCAAATAACTATAAATCCTATCCCTTATAATTTTTTCCAACATCTTGCCGACAACAGAAGTGAGACTCACCGGTCTATAATTCCCGGGGAAGTCTCTGTTCCCCTTCTTAAACAATGGGACAACATTCGCTAACCTCCAATCTTCTGGTACTATACCAGAGGCCAACGACGACCTGAAGATCAGAGCCAGAGGCTCTGCAATCACTTCTCTTGCCTCCCAGAGAATCCTTGGATAAATCCCATCCGGACCAGGGGATTTATCTATTTTCAGACCCTCCAGAATATCCTGCACATCCTCCTTATCAACTGTAATACTGTCTATTCTACTCCCTTGCAACCCAGTGTCCTCCTCAGCTATATTCATGTCCCCTTGCGTGAACACCGAAGAGAAATATTGGTTCAATGCTTCACCAATCTCCTCCGGTTCCACACATAACTTCCCTCTGCCATCTATAACTGGCCCTAAACTTGCCCTAACCAACCTTCTGTTCTTGACATACCTATAGAACGCCTTAGGATTCTCTTTAACCCTATCCGCCAAAGTCTTCTCATGTCCCCTTTTAGCCCTTCTAAGCTCGCTCTTCAACTCCCTCTTAGCCAATCTAAAGCTTTCTAGTGCACTACCCGAGTGCTCACGTCTCATCCGAACATAAGCCTCCTTTTTCTTTTTAACCAACAAAGAAACTTTTTTGGTGCACCACGGTTCCCTAGCCCTACCAATTCCTCCTTGCCTGACAGGGACATACCTATCACAGACTCGCAGTAGCTGCTCCTTGAAAAAACTCCACATGTCGGACGTTCCCAGTCCCTGTAATCTCCTAGTCCAACCTATGTTTCCTAATTCTCTCCTAATAGTCTCATAATTACCCTTCCCCCAGCTAAAACCACTGGCCCGAGGTTCATGCCTATCCCTTTCCATCACTAAGGTGAACGTAACCGAATTGTGGTCACTATCACCAAAATGCACACCAACTTCCAAGTCTAGCACCTGGTCTGGCTCATTTCCCAGCACCAGATCCAATATAAGAACATAAGAACATAAGAAATAGGAGCAGGAGTAGGCCATCTAGCCCCTCGAGCCTGCCCCGCCATTCAACAAGATCATGGCTGATCTGACGTGGATCAGCACCACTTACCCGCCTGATCCCCATAACCCTTAATTCCCTTACCGATCAGGAATCCATCCATCCGCGCTTTAAACATATTCAGCGAGGTAGCCTCCACCACCTCAGTGGGCAGAGAATTCCAGAGATTCACCACCCTCTGGGAGAAGAAGTTCCTCCTCAACTCTGTCTTAAACCGACCCCCCTTTATTTTGAGGCTGTGTCCTCTAGTTTTAACTTCCTTACTAAGTGGAAAGAATCTCTCCGCCTCCACCCTATCCAGCCCCCGCATTATCTTATAAGTCTCCATAAGATCCCCCCTCATCCTTCTAAACTCCAACGAGTACAAACCCAATCTCCTCAGCCTCTCCTCATAATCCAAACCCCTCATCTCCGGTATCAACCTGGTGAACCTTCTCTGCACTCCCTCCAATGCCAATATATCCTTCCTCATATAAGGGGACCAATACTGCACACAGTATTCCAGCTGCGGCCTCACCAATGCCCTGTACAGGTGCATCAAGACATCCCTGCTTTTATATTCTATCCCCTTCGCAATATAGGCCAACATCCCATTTGCCTTCTTGATCACCTGTTGTACCTGCAGACTGGGCTTTTGCGTCTCATGCACAAGGACCCCCAGGTCCCTTTGCACGGTAGCATGTTTTAATTTGTTTCCATTGAGATAGTAATCCCATTTGTTATTATTTCCTCCAAAGTGTATAACCTCGCATTTCTCAACGTTATACTCCATATAGCCTCACCTCTAGTTGGCCTGTCTACATACTGAGTCAAAAAACCTTCCTGCACGCTTTGAACAAAAACTGACCCCTCTAACGAGCTAGAGCTATAACAATTCCAGTCAATATTAGTCAAGTTAAAATCCCCCATAACAATTGCCCTATTACTTTCACTCCTAAGCAGGATTGACTCCTCAATCCTTTCCTCAACCTCTCTAGAACTTTTAGGAGGTCTATAAAAGACTCCCAACAGGGTGACCTCTCCTCTCCTATTTCTAATCTCCGCCCATTGATGTATCAATAAGAAGGAGAGAGGGATGGAGGGGGTTATGGAGAGAATTCCAGAGCTTAGGGCAGTTGAAATTGGGGATACTCACGAGGCCAGAGTTGGAGGAATGCCGAGCTGGCAGAGGGTGGCAGTGTTGGGGGAGTTTACAGGGTCAGGGTTATTGTATCTACAGCCTCTCACAGAGTGGCTGACGATCACTGCCAGAGCTGGTCGCTGCCACTTGTTGCTGTTGCCGCTCTACAGTCAGATGATGGATAGATCCTCAACCATCACTATCTATAGTGCCAGATTAACACATGTATATAAAAGCGGATGTTACCACAGCAACCCTGTGGGGGACTGGTTGGCCCAATTGGCTGGACAGCTGGTGTGGACCAGACTGGTGCTAATCAATGTACCATGGTTCCATCCCTGTTCTGGCTTGGGAGGTAGGGCGGGTTGGAATTAGGGGTTCTTGCTCTAACCGTGGCGTAGGCTTCGGTGCAGTATGTTGGTTCTGTCTATGGGGAGAGGCTGAAGCAGTCACTGTTGTTGTGCAATAGTTAATTTACACACGGCAATCTCCCACAAACAGGTAGTGTTTTACACAAATACCCTGCACTCTATCAGCTCCTTAAAGACAATCCTCATGTAAGCTGGGTTCCGATTGCTATTTTTTACAGAAACCCCCAATAATCCATCTTGATGGGACTTATTACTGGTGGCAATAACCCACTGATCTGTTGGAGCAGGGTGAAGATTGAGGATCGAATTGCTGACTGCACAAATGTAGGCATTGTGTGTGAGTGATTGATTAGTTGCAAATCTCAGCAATCAGACATCAGCAATCAAAGATTAGGACCATTGTACTATCTCATTGTAAGAAGCCTTGGTTAAACAACTCAATCCAAAAGACAACACCTCTGACAATGCAGCACTCCCTCTGTACTGGGAGTGTCTACAGCAGGTAGAGATGGTACTGGTACTGTTATTAGACAAGTTACTCAGAGGCTCAGACTAATGGTCTGTGAACAAGAGTTTAGATCTAGGGAGTATAGGACGGCACGGTAGCACAGTGGTTAGCACTGCTGCTTCACAGCTCCAGGGACCTGGGTTCGTTTCTCAGCTTGGGTCACTGTCTGTGTGGAGTTTGCACATTCTCCTCGTGTCTGCGTGGGGTTCCTCCAGGTGCTCCGGTTTCCTCCCACAGTCCAAAGATGTGTGGGTTAGGTTGATTGGCCATGCTAAAAATTGCCCTTAGTGTCCTGAGATGTGTAGGTTAGAGGGATTAGTGGGTAAATATGTAGGGATATGGGGGTAGGGCCTGGGTGGGATTGTGGTCGGTGCAGACTCGATGGGCCGAATAGCCTCTTTCTGTACTGTAGGGTTTCTATGATTCTATGATCTCACCATGACAGCTTCATCAAAAATGAATCTACAGGATGTGGGCACCATTGCCCATCCTTTTTTGCCCTGAGAAGGTGGTGGTGGTGTTGAACTGTCTTCTTGAACCACGGCATTCCACAAGGTTTAGGTACACCCACAGTGCCTTAGGGAGGGAGTTCCGGGATTTTGACTCAGTGACAGTGAAGGAATCACAATATATTTCCGAGTCAGGGGGGTGAGCGACTTGGAGGAGAACTTGCAGGTGGTGGTGTTTCCATGAATCTGCTGCCCTTCCCCTTTAGGTGGTAATAGTCATGGGTTAGAAAGGTGCTGCAGTGCATCTTAAAGATGGTACACAAACGGTATGCCGCTACTGTTTGTCAATGGTGGAGGGAGTGAGTGTTTGTGGATGGGATGCGTTATGGAATTTAAACTAAATTAATAAACTAGGAAAAGAAAATTAATGTCATGAAGCTATCTGTTTCTATATTACTGGCTAGTTTTCTCTTGTTTTTCCCTTCTTATCAATCTTTTTGCCATTCTTGTAGTTTATTGAGTTTCTGTCAGTGATTTAAAATTGGGTTACTCTCAGCTTGTGAATTGAAGGCACTGAGGAGTGGAAACTTAAGAGTCTTGTTTCCGGCGAGAAAATGAGTGTGTTCCTCTCCAGAGAAATACGTTGGTTTTATCTCTCGATCTTACGACAGTCTGGCACTTTCACGATCCTAACCTGAGTAAACCCCATATCTCCAGCCCATCACGGAGGTCTCAGTGGCCCCTCTCCCTACCTCTGATCAGAATCAGCCCTTCTTTGCCCCTCTCCTGATCATTGCCCCCTTTTCCCTACCTCCAATCATCAGCATCTCCCCTTCAATCATCGCTCCCACCCCCCCCAATCATTGGCCTCTTCCCCTGCCCCCCCTTCACAGTCATAGAATCATAGAACGTACCGTGCAGAAGGAGGCCATTCAGCCCATCAAGCCTGCACCAACAACAATCCCGCCCAGATCCTATCCCCATAACTCCATCTATTTACCCTGCTAGTCCCCCTGACACTAAGGGGCAATTTAGCATGGCCAATCCACCTAACCCGCACATCTTTGGCCTGTGAGAGGAGACCAGAGCACCCGGAGGAAACTCACGCAGACACGGGGAGAATGTGCAAACTCCACACAGACAGTGACCCGAGGTCGGAATTGAACCCGGGTCCCTGGCGCTGTGAGGCAGCAGTGCTAACCACTGCCACCGTGCTGCCCCCGTCATCTTAGATCATATACAGTGAAAATCAACTGCTGCCCTATCACTGGTGAGAATTAGTGCCCAGCCCTATGCTCTTAATTATATCCATTGGAATCTGACCAGAAAAGTGGAAAAATCAATTCTTGTGAGATCCTTCAGCTGTTATATGCAGAAGAGATTTCCATTCCACTTATCAATGTTTGATATCATAGAATCCCTACAGCGCAGAAGGAGGCCACCCAGCCCATCGAGCCTGCACTGACTCTCCGAAAGAGCATCTCACCCAGAGTGAGGAGCTGAAATATGCTTTATCCAATGCTTGTGTGTGAGAGGCTCAGAGGCTGCTTTCTCCCCCAGAATACCCGGAGTCGATTGGAGATTCCTGGTCTTGACACAAACACCTGTTTACTCCTCTATATTTTATTGCATTTTGGTCAGACTTCAGTCCTTATTGTACAAGTAGGACATCTACCTGTGTGGGTTCTCAGTATCTTTGTGTTATATTTTGGGTCTGCCCTCGATATTTGCAAGCAGTCCTACACACGCCTGTAAGTGGTCTGAATCATAGAATCCCTTTTGTGCAGGAGGAGGCCATTTGGTCCATCGAGTCTGCACCAACTCTCCAAGAGAGCATCTTACCCAGGCCCGCCTCCACACTCTCCCCATAACCCCATGTATTTATCTTGCTCATCCCGCTAACCTACGCATCTCATAGAATCATAGAATCCTACAGTGCAGAAGGGGGTTATTTGGCCCATCGAGTCTGTACCGACCACAATCCCACCCAGGCCCTATCCCCATAACCCCATGCATTTACCCTAGCTAGTCCCCCTGACATTAAGGGGCAATTTAGCATGGCCAATCAACCTAATCTGCTCATTTTTGGATTGTGAGAGGAAACCGGAGCACCCGGAGGAAACCCACGCAGACATGGGGAGAATGTGCAACCTCCACACAGTTAGTGACCCAAGCCGGGAATCGAACCTGGGTCCCTGGCGCTGTGAGGCAGCAGTACTAACCATTGTGCTATGTGTTCAGAAGTGTGCCCACGCTGCCGAATATCTCATTATGTGTTTGTGTAACAATGTAATAGCTTCGAATCGGAAGTGGACAATCCTTTTGACGGACTATTGAGAAAATAATTGCAAGAGAAATCCAGATCTGAATGGTTAAACTGTTTTATTTGATAAAAACCAAAAATAAAGGACCTGATGAAAATTCTTTGTAAAAGCATTTTGAAGGATATTAAGTTAATTTTGTTTTGAAGTTCCATTCATTTGTCTGTGACGGACATGAATGTTTCAGTCATGGTAATATTCCTTACCTCATGGTGAAGAATAGTTCAGAGGAACAAAAGTCATGCATTTATATAGTCAGTCACCTACTGTAGGAATGTTTTGATTGGAAAGGCTTTTGTCCAATCAGTGCAACTTGCCTTTGTGGAATAATAAAATAAATTTCTACATCTCTCCATCTCAGCATCTTATCAGCACTTGTGTAAACAAAATAATTCTAATCACTGGCCTTTATTCTAAACCTCTGAGCCTGCTGGACCTGTTCTGTCCAAAGTTGGCCTCTCTGATGGACTTTGTTCTCTATCTGGCTCAATGAGATGGAGTTATATCAAGTTGATTTAATTTATTATTGTCACATGTACTAGGATACAGTGAAAAGTCTCCTGCGCACTACACAGACAAAATAAACCACTCTCAGAGTATGTCGGAGAGAAGGAAAGGAGACGGTGTAGAATGTAGTGTTACAGTCACAGCCAGGGTGTAGAGAAAGATCAACTTAATATAAGGTAGGTCCATTCAAAAGTCTGACGGCAGCAGGGAAGAAGTGTTCTTGAAACTGTTGGTATGTGTTTTCAGACTCTTAAATCTTTTTCCCGATGGAAGAGGGTGGAAGAGAGAATGTCCGGGGTGTGTGGGGTGTTTGATTATGCTGGCTGCTTTTGGACATGGGGAGAAGGAAAGGAGAGAGTGCAGAATGTAGTGTTACAATCATAGCTAAGGTGCGGAGAAAGATCAACTTAATGTGAGGTAGGTCCATTCCCTGACGGCAGCAGGGAAGCAGCTGTTCTTGAGTCAGTTGGTACGTGATCTCAGACTTTCGTATCTTTTTCCCGACGGAAGAAGGTGGAAGAGAGAATGTCCGGGGTGCGTGGGATCCTTGACTATGCTGGCTGCTTTTCCGAAGCAGCAGGAAGTGTAGACAGAGTCAATGGATGGGAGGCTGGTTTGCGTGATGGACTGGGCTTCGTTCACAACCCTTTGTAGTTTTTTTGCAGTCTTGGGCAGAGCAGGAGCCATACCAAGCTGCGATACAACCAGAAAGAATGCTTTCTATGGTGCATCTGTAAAAGTTGGTGAGAGTCATAGCTGACATGCCAAATTTCCTTCGTCGTCTGAGAAAGTAGAGGTGTTGGTGGGCTTTCTTAAATATAGCGTCGGCATTGGGGGGACCAGGACAGGTTGTTGGTGATCTGAACACCTAAAAACTTGAGGCTCTCAACCATTTCCACTTCATCACCGTTGATGTAGACGGAAAGTGTCTAGAATCAGAGACTTTCCAGCACAATGTGTGTCTGTGGTGCTTATCAATTACTGAGCCAGTCTTGGAAATATCTCAGCCTGTTGCAGAAAAAGACCTCACCTCAGTCCTTTGTAAATTGATTTTTTTCAAAGTGAATACACTTTGTTTCAAAGATCTACCACTTAAATTGAACTATTTTCCAGATCTTCTCTGTGGAAAGAAATAGTCATCACTGATGTGGGCAGACTTTTCCAACCATTGAACAACTTGCCAAGCTGATGTAAAGAACCTTTTTTCAACAAAATACCAGTGCAGGTGCGAAGCTCTGATTCACACACACAAGCATTTGTTTGAACTATTTATCTTGACTCTGTTCATGGCCTCAAAGCTGGCAAATCTCCTGATAATGAAAAACCACTTCAACCATTCATCACTGCTGGAGAAGCCAGCACTTCTTAACTAAACAGTGATGTTAACAGTGGTGAGAATGCTTTGCAAAACAATTCTGTGATACAAGAAATAGCTACCCCGAAGAAAATCCTTTGCAAAAACATTTTGAAGGATATGAAGTTAATTTTGTTTCAAAGTTCCGTTTATTTGTTTGTGAAGAAGATGAAAATCCCAGTCATGGTAATATTCCTTACATAGTGGGGAGCAATAGTAGAAAGGAACAACACTTTTGCATTTATATAGTGCCTTTCACAGCCAGCTATTGCAGGAATGTCAGAAACGTGGCAGTTAATTTTCAGTCCCTCTGAAATCAGGCTGCCTCATGTCAACTTCACAAAATGTTAGTAGCTGTGGGCTCCCGACTTTAGTTAACAAAGTCACCTAGACTTTGCAAAAGTGGTAATGCTTATATCTTTTTAAAAGGTACTCGGGAAACATTCATTCCTGGGGGAAGAGAAAGATCTGTACACAATTTTCATCGTCTAATGCTTTACAGGTTTGGAACATTCTTGTTGTGTGTTTGTAAGCAAATGATGAATGATGCACACTAATCATTACATCATGTTGTTTCTGTTTACCTTATCTGCTTGCCACTTCCATTCTAGCTGGGGGGAGTTTTCCCGTCCCACCCGCCATGGGAATCGTGGCGGGGTGTGGGGGGAGGGAGCAGGGGGCAACCATGCAGAGGTCCATTGACCTCGGGTGGGATTTTCTGGTTTTGGGGGCGAGCGCGTCTGGAAAATCCCGCCTCGAGTGAGAGGGTTGTACACTGAGCTAAGAAACATCCATCCATCAAGAAACACTGATTAGAAACAGAAGCTCTTTGATTGAGAAACCACCTTGAGGATCCTTGTTTCAATGTCGTTGAGTGCACTCATTCTCAAGGTGGGTCCAATCCAGGAGGATACAACTCAGGCAGCCCCTCAACTCAGTAACACAAATCTCTGTGGAGCAAGTCAAATCTACAACACAGAGACAGACCATTTGACCCAAGTGTTTGTGCTCCATACAAGCCTCCTCCCACCCTCCTCAAGCTAACTCAATCAGTATATCCTTCTATTCCTTACTCCCTCATGTACTTATTTAACTTCCCCTCAAATCCATTTGTACCAATTGTCTTAGTCGCTCCCTGTGGCAGCCGTTCCACATTCTCACCACTCTAGGTGAAGGAGTTTCTCTATCTGGTTTTTGCTTTTATGAGAGAAGAGCTCCAGCCTGTGAAATATCTCTTCAGAGGCCGATGTCCCTTCACGCCATTCCCTTTATTTACAAACTCTATTTCACTCCTAAGAGCGCCTCCGGTCCACAGTCAGAATCCAGAGCGTCTGGACCTGACACTCCCATATTTATATTTGGGTGAGACTCCCTGATTGGGTAGGCAATCATTACCTCAATCAGGGAGCTCATACTCCAAGAGGCCCCAACCTCATGGGCCTCACTGAGGTCATTACAGCCTGTTCAGGCTTTCCTGATGGTTCTAACCTCTCAGTTCTGGTACCACCAGATGTGAATCTTTTTATTGTTCATTTCCGAATGCCTCGACATCCTTTCAATAATATGGATGCTGCGACTGTGCGCAGTGCTCTGAGTGTGGTCTAACCAAGCTTCCGTGTGAGCTTCTTTTCCGAATATTCATACTTCCTCAGCATAAAATCATGACTCCACATATTGCCTCCTCACCTGACCACCTTACCTCTCTGACTTTGCATGTGGATTACCATCAATGGTGGGACGACGCTCTGAAAAATGCATACACACATATATAAATAATTTAATTGTCTGGCCTGTAGACAAAATATTAATGAGATTACAGTCAACAGCTAATTCACAGATTACAAAGTATCCACTTTATCATGTATAAGAACCGAGTATTTACACAATGATCTTGACTTTGGGAGATTGTGTAAAAGGATTGATAATTCCCAGCCTGTTGTATATTTCTCCCAATTTTCATTTTCATTGTAAGTCTATGGGGAGACACCTGGAACAGGTAGCTCAGTCACTCTTACCTGTTTTACACTTTTGCACAAACCCAACATATTTAAACATATTTTGGAATGCAATTTTAGACATATCATAGAATCATAGAGTGATAGAGGTTTACAGCATGGAAACTGGCCCTTCGGCCCAACTTGTCCATGCTGCCCTTTTTTTGTTAAACCTCTAAGCTAGTCCCAATTGCCCGCATTTGGCCCATATCCTTTTATACCCATCGTACCCATGTAACAGTCTAAACGCTTTTTAAAAGACAAAATTGTACCCGCCTCTACTCCTACCTCTGACAGCTTGTTCCAGACACTCACCTCCCTCTGTGTGAAAGAAATGCCCCTCTGGACCCTTTTGTATCTCTCCCCCCTCACCTTAAACCTATGTCCTCTAGTTTTAGACACCCCTACCTTTGGGAAAGGATATTGACTATCTAACTGATCTATGCCCCTCATTATTTTATAGACCGCTATAAGATCACCCCTCAGCCTTTTACGCTCCAGAGAAAAAAGTCCCAGTCTATCCAGCCTCTCCTTATAACTCAAACCCTCAAGTCCTGGTAGCATCCTAGTAGATCTCTTCTGCACTCTTTCTAGTTTAATAATATCCTTTTTATAATAGGGTGACCAGAATTGTACACAGTATTCCAAGTGTGGCCTTACCAATGTCTAGTACAACTTCAACAAGATGTCCCAAATCCTGTATTCAATGTTCTGACCAATGAAACCAAGTATGCCGAATGCTTTTTTCACCACTCTGTCCATTAGGGCGGCACGGTAGCACAGTGGTTAGCACTGCTGTTTCATAGCTCCAGGGTCCCGGGTTCGATTCCCGGCTCGGGTCACTGTCTGTGTGGAGTTTGCACATTCCCCTCGTGTCTGCGTGGGTTTCCTCCGGGTGCTCCGGTTTCCTCCCACAGTCCAAAGATGTGCAGGTTAGGTTGATTGGCCAGGTTAAAAAAAAATTGTTCCTTAGAGTCCTGGGATGCGTAGGTTAGAGGGATTAGCGGGTAAAATATGTGGGGGTAGGGCCTGGGTGGGATTGTGGTCGGTGCAGACTCGATGGGCCGAATGGCCTCCTTCTGCACTGTAGGGTTTCTATGTTTCTATCTGTGACTCCACTTTCAAGGAGCTATGTACCTGTATTCCTCGATCTCTTTGTTCTATAACTCTCCCCAACACCCTACCATTAACTGAATAAGTCCTGCCCTGGTTCGATCGATCAAAATGCATCACCTCGCATTTATCTAAATTAAACTCTATCTGCCATTCATCAGCCCGCTGGCCCAATTGATCAAGATCCCGTTGCAATCTGAGATAACCTTCTTCACTGTCTACTATGCCACCAATCTTGGTGTCACCTGTGAACTTACTAACCATGCCTCCTAAATCTTCATCCAAATCATTAATATAAATTACAAATAACAGTGGGCCCAGCACTGATCCCTGAGGCACACTGCTGGTCACAGGCCTCCCGTTTGAAAAACAACCCTCTACAACTACCCTCTGGCTTCTGTCATCAAGCTAATTTTGTATCCATTTGGCTACCTCACCCTGGATCCTGAGAGATTTAACCTCATGCAACAACCTACCATGCGGTACCTTGTCAAAGGCCTTGCTAAAGTCCATGTAGACAACATCAACTGCACTGCCCTCATCTACCTTCTTGATTACCCCTTGAAAAAACTCAATCAAATTTGTGAGACATGATTTTCCACTCACAAAGCCATGCTGACTGTCCCTAATCAGTCCTTGCATCTCTAAATGCGTGTAGATCCTGTCTCTCAAAATACCTTCCAACAACTTACCCACCACAGATGTGAGGCTCACTGGCCTGTATCACATTAATTAGTTCCATTTTAAACATTGCATATGGATTCATTTCGACTGTGATTTTTTTTCCTCACTTGCTACATAAAATGGGGAAGATGGTGATGTAGTGGGAATGCCATTGGACTAGAAATCCAGAGGTCCAGGCTAATGCTCTGCAAATTCAGGTTCAAATCCCATCACAGCAGTTAGATTCAATTAATAATTCTGGAATTGAAAACTAGTCTCAGTAATGGTGACTATGAAAGTACCATCCCTTGCTGTAAAAACTCATCTGGTTCACTAATGTCCTTTAGGGAAGGAAATCTACCGTCCTTACCTGGTCTGACCTACATGTGACTCCAGAGCCATGGCAATGTGCTTGATGCATAACTGCCCTCTTAACCGGCCTAGCAAGCCACTCAGTTCAAGGGCACTTAGGGCTGGGCAACAAATTCTGGCCTTGCCAATGGCACCCACATCCCATGAAAGAAGAAATATAAACATTTTTAAAAACTAGAATGCATTGTATGATTCCAATTAACAATCATTCACATTTATTTCGGTTATGTCTTCTTCATGATACAATATTATCTTTTCAGTTTTATTAAGTAATCTATCCTCCAAGTTTTGTGAGCAACATACCAAAATCTTAAACCTGCATGAGCAATGTCATGGGAGTTAGGTTACTTCTTGATCTGAAATTCATATGAGCAATGTCACAGGAGAACAGCCAAAAGAGAAAATGCTGGAAAACCTCAGCAGGTCTGGCAGCATCTGTAAGGAGAGAAAAGAGCTGACGTTTCGAGTCCAGATAACCCTTTGTCAAAGCTGTGGAGAACAGGAGAACAGCTGTGCCTTGATTTTGGACTCACATGAGCAATATCATGGGAGGTGGGTTAAGGATAATATTTAAAGTTTATTTATTAGTGTATATTCACACTGCAATGAAGTTACTGTGAAAATCCATTCATCGCCACACTCCGGCACACTGAGGGTGAATTTAGCATGGCCAACGCACCTAACCAGCACATCTTTCAGACTGTGGGAGGAAACCCATGCAGACACAGGGAGAACGTGCAAACTCTGAACAGACAGTGATCCAAGGCCGGGAATCGAACCCAAGTCCCTGGCACTGTGAGGCAGCAGTGCTAACTACTGTGCCACCATGCCACCCTATAGGATTGAACTTGGCTTCACGGGTACAGTGTTGTGTCTTGATCTTGGATTGATATGAGCAATGCCACAGGTTCCAGTTATAAATTGATCCTGGGTTCATATGAGTAATGTCACTGGGAATATACAGCAAACATTATGAAGCCTGACTCTCACTGAGGAAGGACCCCAGCTGCTTCTCGTGACATCTTCCCTCCTTCTTTGTTCCATGCCAATGCCCCGTTCTGCTCACTATTCTTACATCATTCTTATCTTATAATTGTGTTTGCGTCTCACTGTGCCGTCTATAACCAAAAATGAACTATTTTTACAAAGAGCTGTCGCTTAATAGATGCACATCAATTAATCCAACCATTGCCAATTGCAAGACCACTTACACAAAAATAATGTATTGGCAAATCATATTGTGTGGGATAGTGTTACTACACAGTGACTGCTGATTAGAGTATGCTGGCTACAGCCCAATATTTACAGTAATTATTTCTGATCCAGACCCCATGGAATATTGAATACTGTGGTCTTTGTTGACCTAATTGCAAAGTAAGGTAATTGATCAGGGGTGGGTCTTATTAGGGCAGGCCAGGGAATTAATGACTACTTTCACTTGTTATGGGTTGTGGGTTGTGGGGGTGGGGTGGTGGAGTGAAAAAGACAAAGTCTAAAGAGATGGCAAGTCCGAGAGAGATGAACAAAGATTTTGGATAAACATTTACCGGGTTGTCATCATTGTCGAAGTGGCATACCGAATGGCGTCAGTGAGAATGGTCTTCCAAAGTTTCCGATCTTGGCCAGAGTGGATGCCCTGGTTGTTGGCGTTCTGGATAAGTCAGTCTTTAAGCTGCTTCCTATGCTGTCGGCCTCTTGCTGCTCTTCTGCAATCTGATTGGGCACTCCAGCATTTTTGCACAGATAATGGCCGGGATTCTCCAGCCGTTCACGCCCTGCTGCCACTGCCAGCGAGAATGGAGAATTTGATGCTGGGCCAAATCTCTGTTCAGCGCAGCGGGACTGGAGATTCGCAACTGCGAGCGAGGAATTGAAAATTCCAGCCTGATAGGTCTGGAGAACTCGCCTTTTGACATTTACTGTAAATATTTGTGTAACTTATGATGTCAAAATTAACCCTTGTTTTTTTGGGATCAACCTCCAACAATCTCAGAACCAAAATATAATTCCCTAGACATGAATAATTTGATTTCGTTGTAAATACTGATGAAAATGAACACCATTAAATAACTGCTGAAGCACATGTACATGTTTAAGCTCTGTTTATATTTATTCAAATTATTAAAGTGATCCAGTTATAAATGACAAATAGAGTTGTGGTTATTAAAAGTATTAGACAATTGATACAAGATCTTTATTCACTTATCCCACTGCAATTATCTTTTTTTTTTCATTTGGGCCTGTATCAATCATTCATGTCTGTAATGTCTTAACTATGTGAGGGGTTGTTGGTTTTACACAGAAAGAAAAAGACGTGGTTGGCACACATAAATTCAAACTAACAACAACAAGGTTTATTGAGAGAGATGTTCTCTGCACAGAGTACAAACAAAGTAAAACAGCAGCCTGTGGCAACACGTGAATGACATCACTGTCAAATCATGTGATCAGCTCTCAAAGCAACTGAAATCCTATTAAATATAGAACATCAACCCCTCAGAAACATTACCCATTTGATAAACATGAGATGAAGGGTCATGTAGACTTGAAACATTGGCTCCATTCTCTCTCCACAGATGCTGTCAGACCTACTGAGATTTTCCAGCATTTTCTGTTTTTGTTTCAGATTCCAACATCCGAAGTAATTTGCTTTTATGATAAACAGTTTCATGACTTTTGGCTGAAAAAGTTGGTCTAAACATTTTGACTGTTAGACATGTATATACATTATTTAAATCAGTTTTTTGGCCAAGGAATTGGTCATTTTCCTGAATATCTCCTTATGTAGCTTGGTGTGTGCAATTGCTCCAGTGAAACATCTTGAGACATGTGTTAAGAACAAAGAACAATACAGCACAGGAACAGGCCCTCCAAGCCCGTACCACTCCCTGGTCCAAACTAGACCATTCTTTTGTATCCCTCCATTCCCACTCCGTTCATGTGGCTATCTAGATAAGTCTTAAACGTTCCCAGTGTGTCCGCCTCCACCACCTTGCCCGGCAGCCCATTCCAGGCCCCCACCACCCTCTGTGTAAAATACGTCCTTCTGATATCCGTGTTAAACCTCCCCCCCCCCCCTCACCTTGAACCTATGACCCCTCGTGAACGTCACCACCGATCTGGGAAAAAGCTTCCCACCGTTCACCCTATCTATGCCTTTCATAATTTTATACACCTCCATTAGGTCACCCCTCATCCTCCGTCTTTCCAGTGAGAACAACCTCAGTTTACCCAATCTCTCCTCATAACTAAGCCCTTCCATACCAGGCAACATCCTGGTAAACCTCCTCTGTACTCTCTGTAAAGCCTCCACGTCCTTCTGGAAGTGTGGCGATCAGAACTGGGCGCAGTATTCCAAATGCGGCCGAACCAACGTTCTATACAACTGCAACATCAGACCCCAACTTTTATACTCTATGCCCCGTCCTATAAAGGCAAGCATGCCATATGCCTTCTTCACCACCTTCTCCACCTGTGACATCACCTTCAAGGATCTGTGGACTTGCACATCCAGGTCCCTCTGTGTATCTACACTCTTTATGGTTCTGCCATTTATCGTATAGCTCCCCCCACGTTAGTTCTACCAAAATGCATCACTTTGCATTTATTTGGATTGAACTCCATCTGCCATTTCTTTGCCCAAATTTCCAGCCTATCTATATCCTTCTGTAGCCTCTGACAATGTTCCTCACTATCTGCAAGTCCAGCCATTTTCGTGTTGTCCGCAAACTTACTGATCTCCCCAGTTACACCTTCTGAGGTCACGTAGCAACTGACTCAAGAACAGCTTCTTCCCTGCTGCCATCAGACTTCTGAATATATACTTATACTAAGTTGATCTTTCTCTACACCCTAGCTATGACTGTAACACTACATTCTGCACTCTCTCCTTTCTTGCTTTGTGTGCTCTATGAATGGTATGCTTTGTCTGTATGGCACACAAGAAACAATACTTTTCACTATCCCAATACATGTGGCAATAATAAATCAAATCAAATCCAAGTTTAAATGGATTGGCCATGGTAAATGCACAGGGTTATGGGTATAGGGTGCGGTTGCGCCTGGGTAAAATACTCTTTCAGAGTTGGTATAGACTTGATGGGCCGAATGGCCTCATTCTGCACTGTATGGAATGGCCTCTGCACCTGTTCAATCGGAAGATCTGCAACTGGAACAGATGGGTTTGATTGACAGGGAGAGAGGGCGTGGCCATCTGGAGGGAGGCGGGGAGAGGGGCGGGGCGCTGGGCAATGGGCGGTGCCCAGCCTGTCCGTGCACCCTCTGTTGGTCAGGCTGCAGCGGTTTGATTGACAGCAAGAGGGCGGGCCAATTGGATGGGCGGGGCACTGGGCGGGGCGATGCGAGGAGAGGGCGGGGATTTGGCCTGTGGGGGGGGCAGCCGTTCTGCGCACGCGCAGTTGGCCGGGCCGTCCGCACACGCGCAGTTGGCCGGGCCGTCCGCGCACGCGCAGTTGGCCGGGCCGTCCGCGCACGCGCAGTTGGCCAGGCCGCGGTGGGTGACTCGTTCTCCAAGATGGCGGACTATGACCTGACGATGCGGATCGCCAATTTCCTGGACCGGCACCTGGTCTTCCCGCTGCTCGAGTTCCTCTCGGTGAAAGAGGTAAAGCCCCGGGGCCTCCTCTTCATGCATTCACACCGCCCGGGGCGTCCGGCAGCGGCATCCAATCCGGGGCCCGGGCCTTAGCGCCTCCCACGTGAAATAGGCCCAAGCCTGGGCCTGGAGTTAGCCGGCTGCCCTGTGCTGGGCCTCGGCCTCGACCCCTGGCCCGCTCCCCCTGTCCTTACCTACCCCGGGCTCTCGCACTGAGGAAGGCCCCGAGTGTGAGGGACATTGCGCCGCAGCCTCACCCTCCCCCTGCATTTCTGAAGCGCCTTTCAGCTCTTAATGATGTCCCACCGCGCTTCACAGCCATTGGATTGGAGTGTACTCTGCTGTGTTTCCTACATCACAGCAGCTAGTTTGGCACACAGCAAACTCTCACAAACAACAATATGATAATGAACTGGTTATATTTTAGTCATAAAAACAGAAAATGATGGAAAATCTCAGCAGATCTGACAGCATCTGTGGGGAGAGAATAGAGTTAACGTTTCGAGTCTGGATGACTCTTCGTTGTCTATTAGCATTCTCTATTCCATATGTCTATTCTCTCCCCACAGTTGCTGTCACACCTGCTGAGATTTTCCAGCATTTTTGTTTTTGTTTCAGATTCCAGCATCCGCAGGATTTTGCTTTTATATTTCTGTTGTGGTGTTTGACGGATAAATATTGGCCTGGATACTGGGGAGAACTCCTCCAGACTGTGCTGAGAGATCTTTCACATCCACCTGGCACGGACCTTGTTTTTTATCTGGAAGATGGCACCTCTGATGATACAGGGCTTCCTCGGTACATCATGGAGAAGATGCTGTATTTGTGTTGTTCAAAACTTTCATATGAACTGAAATGCACCTTCTCCTGAAGACAGTCACCTTCTCCTGAGTCCCCTGGGATTGAGGATGACTTGCCTCTACTCTGGATTGATGGGTTCTGAGATGACAGGTCCAGTATAACGATCTGCAAACTGCCACCTGCCTGGCAGGTGGTTCTTGGAGGGTCAGCTGGATGGATTGTTGGGAGGCTTCATTTCAACTTCACCTCTGTGTGTTCTGGGCAAAGTATCTCGACCTGTTTGGTGCCTTCCTGAATGAACCTTCTCCATTTTGGTCAGTCACAGGTCAGGGTTTGAGTCTATTCCTCTGGGATGCTTTGAGGACACTCCTAAAGTGTTAGCTTATCTTTCTGGCAGTCTCCTGCTTTGACCGACTTCCAAATCGAGGAGTTTCTTCAAGTGCCTGCTGTCAGGCATGCAAACATCAATTCCTGCCCAGCAGAGCTGGTTTTAAGTGATCAGCACCTCAATGCGGCACAGGGGTCGCGCAGTGGTGAGCACTGCTGCCTCTCAGCGCCAGGGACCTGGGTTCAATTCCCAGCTTGGGTCACTGTCTGTGATGAGTTTGCACATTCTCCCCGTATCTGCGTGGATTTCCTCCGGGTGCTCCAGTTTCCTCCCACAGTCCAAAGATGTGCGGGTTAGGTGGATTGACCATGCTAAATTGCCCCTTAGTGTCAGGGGACTAACTAGGGTAAATGCATGGGATAATGGGGATAGGGCCTGGGTGGGATTGTGGTCGGCGCAGGCACTCTGGGCCAAGTGGCCTCTTTCTGCACTGTAGGATTCTATGATTCTATGCTGGGCATGTTGGCTTGGGAGAGGATGCTGCTGTTAAACAAGCTTTCTTGCTGTCGGATTTGGGGATCTTGTGAAAGCACTGCTGATGGTACTTGGTGCTGATAGTACTTCTTCAGTGCTGAGATGTTGGCTGTAGGTTGTCCAATTCTCTGAAGCATATAGGAATGCATAAGCTATGACTTGTTGGAGCAATTATGATTCCCAGAGCACAGCAATGATAATAGAATAGAACTTGCTTTGTGTTACGACATGGGCAGCAGACTTTAGGATATCCTGAAGTTTATGGAGAGTAGAATGTGGGAGACCACCAGGTGTATATTGGAATGGTAAAGTCTAGATGCAATGAGGGTTTCAGCAGCAGATGAGTTGAAATGGACAAAGTTGAGCAGTGTTATAGAGATGGAAGTAGGCAACCTTAGTAATGGCATGAATATGAGGTCAGAAGCTCATTCCAGGATTGAGTATAACATAGCATGCAAACAGACTGTTTGTAGTTACTGATGGATATTCATGAAGACACCAGCAAAGCCTGATGGCTAAAAGAGCTAACTCTATTAGGCTCAGTACTATGGGAGCAGCAAAAAACAGAATGTGCAGCCATGGAACAAGCACTGGAGTCAATTGGACAGTGACTGTTGCTATACCTTTGGCAGACAGTGATTGAACTCAGACCCCTGTGTGCTGTGCTGCTGAGAGAATTACGGCCCCGAACAGAGGCATGATCTTCAGTGATTGATTAGTGCTTGTCCTGTGAGTATGTGACTGGAAGCATGATCAGTGCCAGTAATATCTGTATAAGAGGGAGAGCTTCGGAGATATCGGCAGCAGTAACCCAGGATCGACCATTGTCGGAGAAGCAGCAAGACCCTGAGTCTGGGACTCGGAAACATTGGAACAAAGCCCATCAGGAGGGAATCTGACTGGGTTGCTTTGCCGCAAATAGTATCTCTGAAGTCCAAGTCATGAGTTTGGATACTTTGTGAAAATTTGATACCTTTTGAACACTTTGCTTGCAACAAAGTGGTTAAATACTTTATGTATAATGAAATAAAGATAGAAGTTGACTACTTTGAAGTTTGATATCTGGGGTACTAAAATTTGTGAGGCAGGGTTTGATACTTTTGTGGTAACTTGGTAGTGTAACTTCCCCACCTCTTGGTAAAGGGGTGGAGGAGTTGCACTACTGGTTAAGGAGAATATCACAGCTGTTCTCCGGGGGGGACACCTTGGAGGGCTCATACAGCGAGGCAATATGGCTAGAGCTCAGGAATAGGAAGGGTGTAGTCACAATGTTGGGGGTTTACTATAGGCCACCCAACTGCCAGCGGTATCTAGAGGAACAGATATGTAGGCAGATTTTGACAAGGTGTAAAAGTAACAGGGTTGTGGTGGGAGATTTTAGCTTCCCCTATATTGACTGGGACTCACTTAGTGTTAGGGACGTGGATGGGGCAGAGTTTGTAAGGAGTATCCAGGAGAGCTTCTTGAAACAGTATGTAGACAGTCCAACTAGGGAAGGGGCCATACTGGACCTGGTATTGGGGAATGACCCTGGCCAGGTGGGCGATGTTTCAGTAGGGGAGCAGTTCGGGAACAGTGACCACAATTCAATAAGCTTTAAGGTACTGATGGATAAAGATAAGTGTAGTCCTCAAGTTAAGGTGCTAAATTGGGGAAAAGCTAATTACAACGATATTAGGCAGGAACTGAAGAATGTAGATTGGGGGCAGATGTTTGAGGGCAAATCAACATCTGGCATGGGGGAAGCTTTCAAGTGTAAGTTGATAGGGATTCAGGAACGGCACATTCCTGTAAGGATGAAGGATAAGTATGGCAAGTTTTGGGAACCTTGGATAACGAGAGATATTGTGAGCTGAGTCAAAGAGAAAACGGAAGCATTTGTCAAAGCTAGGAGGCTGGGAACACACGAAGCAAGTGTGGACTACAAGGAAAGTAGAAAGAAACTTGAGCAATGAGTAAGTAGGGCGAAAAGGCGTCATGAAAAAGCATTGGCCAGCAGGATTAAGGAAAATCCCAAGGCTTTTTATACATATATAAAGAGCAAGAGGGTAACTGGCCCACTCAAGGACAAGGGAGGGAATCTATGCGTGGAGCCAGAGGAAATGAGCGAGGTATTAAATGAGTACTTTGCGTCAGCATGCACCAAAGAGAAGGACTTGGTGGATGATGAGTCTGGGAAAGGGATGTAGATAGTTTGAGTCATGTTGAGATCAAAAAGGAGGAGGTATTGGGGTTCTTGAGAAACATTAAGGTAGACAAGTCCCCAGGGCCTGATGGGATATACCCCAGGATACTGAGAGGCAAGGGAGGGAATTGTTGGGGTCTTGAGAGAAATCTTTGTATCCTCACTGGCTACAGGGGAGGTCCCAGAGGATTGGAGAATAGCCAATGTTGTTCCTTTGTTTAAGAAGGGGAGCAAGAATAATCCAGGTAATTACAGGCTGGTGAGCCTTACATCAGTGGTAGGGAAATCATTGGAGAGGATTCTTCGAGACAGGATTTATTCCCACTTGGAAATAAGTGGATGTATTAGTGAGAGGCAACATGGTTTTGTGAAGGGGAGGTCGTGTCTCACGGAAGGAAGTGAAGAAGATGATTGATGAGGGTAGGGTAGTGGATGTTGTCTACATGGACTTCAGTAAGGCCTTTGACAAGGTTTCTCATGGCAGACTGGTGCAGAAGGTGAAGTCGCATGGGATCAGAGGTGAGTTCGCCAGGTGGATACAGAACTGGCTCGGTCATAGAAAACAGAGGGTGGCAGTGGAAGGATATGTTTCTGAATGTAGTGCTGTGACAAGTGGCATTCCTCAGGGATCAGTGCTGGGACCTTTGCTGTTGTAATATATATAAATGATTTGAAGGAAAATGTAATTGGTTTGATTTAGTAAGTTTGCGGATGACACAAAGGTTGGTGGATTTGTGGATAGTGATGAGGACCATCAGAGGATACAGCAGGATATAGATCAGTTGGAGACTTGGGCTAAGAGATGGCAGATGGAGTTTAATCTGGACAAATGTGAGGTAATGCATTTTGGAAGGCCTAATACAGATAGGAAATATACAGTAAATGGCAGAACCCTTAAGAGTATTGATAGGCAAAGGGATCTGGGTGTACAGGTACACAGGTCACTGAAAGTGGCAATGCAGGTGGAGAAGGTAGTCAAGAAGGCATACGGCATGCTTGCCTTCATTGGCTGGGGCATTGAGTTTAAAAATTGGCAAGTCATGTTGCAGCTTTACAGAACCTTACTTAGGCTGCACTTGGAATATAGTGTTCAATTCTGGTCGCCACACTACCAGAAGGATGTAGAGGCTTTGGAGAGGGTACAGGAAAGATTTACCAGGATGTTGCCTGGTATGGAGGGCATGAGCTATGAGGAGAGGTTGGAGAAACTTGGTTTGTTCTCACTGGAGCGACGGAGGTTGAGGGGAGACCCGATAGAAGTCTACAAGATTATGAGAGGCAAGGACAGAGCGGATAGTCAGAAGCTTTTTCCCAGGGTGGAAGAGTCAATTACTAGGGGGCACAGGTTTAAGATGCGAGGGGCAAGGTTTAAAGAAGATGTACGAGGCAAGTTTTTTACACAGAGGGTGGTGGGTACCTGGAACTCGCTGCCGGGGGAGGTAGTGGAAGCAGATATGATAGTGAGTTTTAAGGGACATCTTGACAAATACATGAATAGGATGGGAATAGAGGGATATGGTCCCCGGAAGGGTAGGGGGTTTTAGTTAATGCGGACAGCATGGTCAGTGCAGGCTTGGAGGGCTGAAGGGCCTGTTCCTGTGCTGTAATTTTCTTTGTTCTTTGTACAATAAAGGGTGGCTGGTTGGCACAGTGGTTAGCTGCCTCACAGCTCCAGGGACCCGGGTTCGATTCCCGCCTTGGGTCACTGTCTATGTGGAGTCTACATGTTCTCCCCTTGTCTGCGTGGGTTTCCTCCAGGTGCTCCAGTTTCCTCCCACAGTCCAAAGATGTGCGGAAAAGGTTGTTCCGACATGCTGAATGAGTCCTTAGTGCCCCGGGGTGTGATAGGTTAGAGGGATTAGCAGGGTAACTAAGCGGGAATAGAGCCTGGGTGGGATTGTTGTTGGTGCAGACTCGATGGGCCGAATGGCCTCCTGCTCTGTGGAGTTTCTATGATTTCTAAAGGAGATTTGTTGCACAATAATTCGTGAGTCTGAGTGTCTTTGTCCATGGGATCAGTTGACCTGAGTTTGAGGGCAACAAAGTATAACAAGTATTTCAGCAGTTACAGTACATAAAAATGTACATTTGCAATTCCTTGAAGATAGCGGTGTAAGTTGGTTAAGCAGTTATATTGTATGGGATACTTGGCTTTATAAATTGGGACATTGAATACAGAAACTCTGCGCATCTTGATAAATGAGTGGTGAAGCCTCAGTCAGCATTATGTGTAGAATTCTGAGCACTACACTTCACAAAAGATGTTAAGGCCCCTGAGAGGGCACAGAGGAGAGAAAGATATCGGGGATAAGTGATTTGAGTTGGTGGTGAGATTGTTCTTAGAGAAGAGAAGGTTGAGGCAAGGTCTTGCAAATTCTGAAAGGCTTTGATTGAGGAATTGGGAGAAATGGTTTCCTCTGTTAGTTGGATTGATAACCAGACACTCTAGATTTAAAATCAGTCAAACTAGAAGGAAATGAGATGATTTTTCACATTAAGCCAAATTCTTGCTCAATTCTATTGCTGCCATTAGGAGCTGTATATAATTTTTCCTGTGGAAGGCAGCATATGGTCCGCGGTATGTATAAATGATTCCTCTCATTGCCTTGTGCTTCATTGAAGTGACTACAATAGTTGCACCGTTCCACAGGTTTCTAGTCAACTTTATCTTGATTCATTCGTGGGACATGGGCGTCGCTGGCTGGCCAGCATTTTTGCCCATCCCTAGTTGCCTTTGAGAAGGTGGTGGTGAGCTGCCTTCTTGAATCGCTGCAGTCCACATGCTGTGGGTTGACACACAATGCCAAAAGGGAGGGAATTCCAGCACTTTGACCAGCGACTGCAAATGAACAGTTATATATTTCCAAGTCAGGATGCTGAATGACTTGGAAGGGAACTTGCAGGTGGTGGTATTCCCATGTATTCGCTGCCTTTGTCCTTTGAGATGGAAGTGGTCGTGGTTTGGAAGGTGCTGTCTAAGGATCTTTGGTGAATTTCTGCTGTGCATTTTGTAGCTGGTACACACTGCTGCTACTGAGCGTTGGTGGTGGAGGGAGTGGATGTTTGAGGATGTGGTGCCAGTCAAGCGGGCTGCTTCATCCTGGATGGCGTCAAGCTTCTTGAGTTGCTGGAGCTGCACCAATCCAGGCAAGCGGATCACACTCCTGACTTGTGCCTTGTAGATGGTGAACAAGCTTGGGAAGTCAGGAGGTGAGTTACTTACCACAGTATTCCTAGCCTTTGTGTTTATATGGCACATAGAACAGTACAGCACAGTACAGACCCTTCGGCCCTCGATGTTGTGCCGAGCTTTGTCCAAAACCAAGATCAAGTTATCCCACTCCCTATCATCCTGGTGTGCTCCATGTGCCTATCCAATAACCACTTGAAAGCTCGTAAAGTGTCTGACTCCACTATCACTGCAGGCAGTCCATTCCACACCTCAACCACTCTCTGCGTAAAGAACCTACCTCGGACATCCCTCCTATATCTCCCACCACGAACCCTATAGTTATGCCCCCTAGTAACTGCTACATTCACCCACATACAGTTGAGTTTCTGGTCAGTGGATGTTGACAGTAGGGATTCGGTGATGGTAACACCATTGAATGTCATGGGGTGGTAGTTAGAGTGCCTCTTATTGAAATGGCCATTGCCTGACATTTGTGTGGCATGAATGTTACTTGCCACTTGTCAGCCCAAGCCTGGATATTGTCCAGATCTTGTTGCATTTGAACATGCTACCTCACCCAGATGCCTAAAGGCACCAAGTGTCAGCATGCTGTTTGCCTGGGGGGAGAAATCTTGCCTTGAATGAGGCCTGACCAGTGATTTATTAAGGTTTGTAAAATTTTTGTATTTGTATTCAATATCCCAATTTACAAAGTCAAGTATCCCATCCAATTGTCCTGCTATCGTCAAGGATTTGTGAATGTACATTTTTCACCCTCACGCACTCTCTCTTGCTCATTCCCCTTGCCCAATTAGCAGGGAGCAGGGATCTTTGCTTGGCTGTCGGGTGTCGATGCCGAGCTGATTTTTTTGTTCTCTTTGATTGGCGTGCCTCTGCGTGATCTGCTTGCCTACCTGAATTCAGTTAATCCAGCACTGTGTACTGGCACTCCTCTGCACTTGATCATTCCTTTGCATATTCGCATCATCATCCATTGTGGGAGTTAATGATCAATTTTGATCTGATGATTTACAGTTTCTGGGCTGATAAATTGGTAGTTAAGGTTACTGGACACATTACTTGAGCAGTGACCTGACCAGAGTGCTGTGGTGAAGTTTGATGAATTCTGTATTAACATTTGGCACATTTTGATTTCAGATTTACAATGAAAAGGAACTCCTTCAGGGGAAATTGGATCTTCTTAGTGACACAAACATGGTTGATTTTGCTATGGATGTGTACAAGAACTTGTACCCTGATAAAGAAATTCCACAAGGTGAGTCGATGCAGTAAGTTCAGTGAAACTCAGGATTTAGAATATCAAATCTTTACTGTTCACAAGTAGCGGTCTAATGAATTAAATCCATTCATGACCTGCCCTCGTCATAGAAATATATTTTGCGTGGATCAGTAGCATTTATTCCACTAGGGTTACCTTGAGGTTAGAAATGTGTTTCTCACTAACTAACTTTGCAGCTATACAGTGATGAATTAGCCATTGCACAGACACGTTCGCACAGTGCATGGAAGATATTATAATGCCAACTATTTAACGCAATGTTGCAGACAGCTGCAGTACTTCTTGCACCAGTTGCAGCAACCACTTTCCAACCCAAGGAGGAATAGGAAAAATAGGAGATGCAGGCTAGAGGAGGAGGCTGAACAGGCCTTGGAGTTGACCCTAACTGAACAGTACAGCACCTGGAGGTACTGATGGAGATGTGTGCATGCCGTCAGGCACTCCAAAGGCAAATGCCAACCATTAGCACTGGAAGCTTAATAGCATTCAGGACAAAGCAGCCCACTTGATTGACATCCCACCCACCATGTTCAACATTCACGTCTTCCATCACTGATGCAGAAGTGATCACAATATGTACCATCTACAAGATGTACTGTATCAATTCACCAAGACTCTTGCCACAGTACCTTTGAAACCCACAATATCTACCATCTCAAAGAGCGAGGGCAGCAGATACATACCTGAAAGTTCTGGGCAGCACGGTAGCACAGTGGTTCGCACTGCTGCTTCACAGCTCCAGGGACCTGGGTTCGATTCCCGGCTTGGGTCACTGTCTGTGTGGAGTTTGCACATTCTCCTTGTGTCTGCGTGGGTTTCCTCCGGGTGCTCCGGTTTCCTCCCACAGTCCAAAGATGTGCGGGTTAGGTTGATTGGCCATGCTAAAATTGCCCCTTAGTGTCCTGGGATGCATAGATTAGAGGGATTAGCGGGTAAAATATGTAGGGATATGGGGGTAGGGCCTGGGTGGGATTGTGGTCGGTGCAGACTCGATGGGCCGAATGGCCTCTTTCTGTGCTGTAGGGATTCTTTCTATGATTTCTATGATCAAGGCACTCAGCAACCTGACTTGGAAATATATCACCGTACCCTCACTGTCGCTGGGTCAAAATCCTGGCACTCCCTCTCTAACAGCACTGTAGGTGTACCTACACCTCAGGGACTGCAGTGGTTCCAGGAGGTGGCTCACCACCACCTTCTCAAGGGCAATAGAAGTTGTCCTATCCAGTGACGCCCACATTCCATGAACAAATAAATAAAATCACTGTTTCAATATAGCAGCTTCAGCACTCAACTTGTTTTTAATTTTCGGTTGAGCTAATAAATATTGGCCAGGACCCCAAAGAAAACTTCCCTGATCTTCAACCAGTGTGATAGGATCCACCCCGGATCTACCATTACCATTGTGGATATTGAGGGAAATCTGCATTGAATTTCGCTGTTTCATGGTGAAATTGGAATCCATTTTCTGCACACTGGGGAAGATCTCCTCCAGTATCTGTGGTAGGGACTCCCACATTGGATTTGTTTTTGCTCCTGTCTCAAACGTCCCAAAGCTGAAGAGCAGTGTGGCTCTCCTGACCTGCTGTTCCAATGCTACTTTGTAGCTCCGTGGATTTCATCCTGTTACTGCAAAACTGTGGACGAGAGCTAGTTTTTAATTCTTGGAGGTCGTGGTTGTGATTTGAGCTGTAGTCTTCCCGAGTGCCTGCCTTCTGTTGTCCAGATTTATGGAGATGAATTCAGTTCTAGTTGTGAACTACTGCCTTTAAGAAGCATAGAATCCCTACAATACAGAAGGAGACCATTTGGTCCATTGAGTCTCCGCCCACTCTCTGACAGCATCCCACCCAGGCCCGATCCCTGTAACCCCATGTAATCTCCCTAACCTACACAACTTGGGACACGAAGGGGCAATTTAACATGGGCAGTCCACTTAACCTGCACATCTTTGAGCTGTGGGAGGAAATCCACACAGACACAGGGAGAACGCGCAGACTCCGCACAGACAGTCACCCAAGGCTAGAATCCAACTCAGGTCCCTGACGCTGTGAGCAGCAGTGCTATCCATTGTCCGCCCCCTTTAGCCTGTCGTGCCTTGTATGACCATAGGAAATAATGACTTTGTTGTTTTGCCCATTCTTATTTTGGTGGCCTGTTGTCGATCAGTAGCTTGTAGGTATTAAGGCCCTGATATCCAGCTTGTTGTAGTGTTTAATTCTCATCGTTGCGGCTGCCTGAAGATGGAAAAACCTAAAGGTTTTCAGCCTAAAATATCCAATAGCATATGTGGATAATCAGTGCCAGAAGCCTGCGCAAAGCAGACAACCTAAATGTTTTTTATTTGGTTCAGAACCAATAAATAGAATGAGTGGTTTTCAGTGCACTTAAGAGATGCTGCAAACAGGCCTAAGCATGATTGATCTTGCACTTGACTTGATTGCACTGTCATAGAAGCACTGTAGTAAAATATTTCTGTATTCCAAGCTGCAATGAAAACCAGGAACTTCACTGATATGAAGTTTCTAGATGTATAGCCTCAATGCTTCCACATAGGGAAGGACTTTTTATGGGCATACGGTAGATTTTAAAAATGCGTTCATTGAGAAGCCTTCCAAATTAATTGTTCAATCTGGCTAATCATAATTTGCTTTTTTATGTCGAAGAATTGTAATTGAATCCTTCTAATTGTCTGTCATAAAAGAAGATAGACCTGTGCTTCTGCCGCGCCTTTTATGACCATAGGACATCCCAATTGCTTTACAACCGATTAAGTAATTTTAAAATATAGTCACTTTTGAAAGGCAGCTCACCACCGCATTCTCGAGGGCAATTGGGGATGGGCAATAAATGCTGGCATAGCCAATAACGCCCACATCCCACGAATGAATTAAAAAAATCACGGTTGTCATGTTTTGTGGGGAGGAGGTGGAATGTCGGAGAGAGAACTTCACCTTGAAAGAACATTCCTTTCTGTGTTCCCAACTCGCTACAACTTGTGTCTAATCTTTTTTTAAAAATCCAGAAGTTTAAAAACACTCAATTTGAAGGTTTTGCCTTGCATAAGTGCACACTTATGATCAGTCTGTTTGAATTCTCAGCTCTGAGAGAGAAGCGCACCACTGTGGTTGCTCAGCTGAAACAGCTCCAGTCTGAAACTGAACCAATTGTAAAGATGTTTGAGGATCCAGAAACTACAAGGCAAATGCAATCAACCAGGTAGGCAGATATGAGATCACATTACATACACGTAATTGGAAGCATTCTGTTGTTATATATGTTGGTGTCATTTATGTAGAGAAATGAAGATAATGCATGCTAGCTTTCTGATCTGGTTTTAAACACATCGTGCTGTTGAAACGGGAGTGTAATGATGAGCAAGACAGGTGATCTCAGGTTAGCTTTACCCTGCCTCTTTGGAGATCTGTGACACATTTGTACATGCCTGATATTTAGCAGTAGGTAACTGGGAATGAAGTTTTATGTCCATTGAGTCCACCCAGTCCCCCAGCTCTAGTTCACCATTATTCCTACAAAACGCATCTCCAAACATCTGGCCCAGGGCTCGGCTCCTCGCTCTGCGACAGGATCCGAGACTTCCTAACACACAGACACCATCTCCTGCACGATTAATCCTCAACACCGGTGCTCACAAGGCTGTGTCCTCAGCCGCTTCGTATACTCCTCATGCATCTATAACTGTGTTGCCAAATTCCCCTTCAACTCGATTTTCAAGTTTGCTGATGACACCACTGTAGTGGGTCGGATCTCAAACAAAATGAGACACTGTACAGGAAAGAGATAGAGAATCTGGTGAATTGGTGCAACGACAATAATCTCTCCCTCAATGTCAGTAAAGCGATGGAGATAGTCATCGATTTCAACATGCGCAGTGGAGAACATGCCCCTGTCTACATCAATGGGGATGAAGTGGAAATGGTCAAGAGTTTCAAGTTTCAAGTTTCTAGGTGTTCAGATCACCAACAACCTGTCCTGGTCCCTCCACGGCGACACTTCAGTTAAGAATGCCCACCAATGCCTCTATTTTCTTGGGAGGCTACGGGAATTCGGCATGTCCACTACGACCGTCATCAGTTTTTACAGATGCACCATAGAAAGCATCCTTTCTGGATGTATCACAGCTTGGTATGGGCTCCTGCTCTGACCAAGGCGCCAAAAAACTGCAAAGGGTTGTGAATGTAGCCCAGTCCATCACGCAAACCAGCCTCCCATCAATTGACTCCGCCTGCATTTCGGAAAAGCAGCCACTATAATCAAGGACCCCGTGCACCCCGGACATTCTCTCTTCCACCTTCAGTTGGGGAAAAGATGCAAAGGCCTGAGGTCACGTACCAGCCAACTCGAGCAGTTGCTTCCCTGCTGCCGTCAGACTTTTGAATGAACCTACCTCGCATTGAGTTGATCTTTCTCTACACCCTAGCTATGACTGTCACACTACATTCTGAACTCTCTCCTTTCCTCCTTCCCTATGTAATCTATGAATGGTATGCTTTGTATCGTGCGCAAGAAACATTGTATCCCGATACACATGGCAATAATAAATCAAATTTATCCTGATAACCCTACAGGTTTGTTTTGTTCGTGTCCGTTTAGTTTCTTTTAAAATCCATTGATTGCTTCTGCTTCCACCTCCCTCAAGGGCAACGGGTTCCAGGTCGTTACCACTTGCTGTGTCAAAAAAGTTCTTCCTCATAACTCTTGTCTGAAACCTTAAATCTGTGTTCCCCAGTGATTGTACTAGCAGCTGATAGGAACAGCTTTTCTTCATCTACCAAAATGAGATCTGTTATCATTCCAACCTCATCTTGTAAGTAACTAAAACACCCCCACCCCGAAACCATTCTGATAAATCACCTCGCAAGGATCCTTGCACCTTTCCTAAAGTGTGGCAACCACTATTTGTGGCCTAACCAGAGCTTTAGAAAGGTTCACCATAATTCCCTGCTTTTGTATTTAATGCTTTGCCAATTGCTCGCCATTCTGATGTGGAACGGTATCGCTGTTCCTTTAGTGATGCGGGTCAAAATCCTGGAACTCTCTCCACAGTACTTCTCACAGCACTGGGGGTACACCTACACCATGGACTGCAGTGGTTAATCACCACCTTCTTGAGGGTAATTAGCGATGGGTAATAAATGCTGGTCTAGCCAGTGATGTCTATATCCCATAAATCAATTTTAAAAAATCATTGGCAAATTTTGAAGTTTTTAATATTCATTCGTGGGAGAAGGGTGTCACTGGCTGGCCCAGCATTTATTGCCCATCCCTAGTTGCCCTTGAACAAAGTGGCTTGCGAGGCCATTTCAGAGGGCAGTTGAGAGTCAACCACATTGCTGTGGTTCTGGAACCACGTGGGCCAGACTAGATAAGGACGGCAGATTTCCTTCCCTAAAGGATATTAGTGAACCAGATGGGTTTCTCTGACAATTGACAGTGGTTTCATGGTCATCTGTAGATTCTTAATCCCAGATATTTTTTATTGAATTCAAATTCTACCATCTGCCGTGGTGGGATTCAAACCCGTGTCCCCAGAACATCAGCTGAGTTTCTGGATTAATAGTCTAGCGATAATACCACTAGGCCACCGCCTCACCATTTACTCTGTATTCCAATAGAAATCAGAATATATTTATATATTTACAAAAAGCAACTTAGGGTTGGATGATGTGGAGTTGTTGGCGTTGGACTGGGGTAGGCACAGTAAGAAGTCTCACAACACCAGGTCAAAGTTCAATAGCTAGCTTTTGGAGCACTGCCCTTTCACCAGGTGAATGGAAAGTTGGGTTCACAAACAGGACATAGATAGACACAGACTCAATTGCAAGATAATGGTTGGAATGCAAGTCTTAACAGGTAATCAAGTCTTTGCAGGTACAGACAATGTGAGTGGAGAGAGGATTAAGCACAGGTTAAAGAGATGGGCGGCACGGTAGCACAGTGGTTAGCACTGCTGCTTCACAGCTCTAGGGACCTGGGTTCGATTCCCGGCATGGGTGACTGTCTGTGTGGAGTTTGCACATTCTCCTCGTGTCTGCGTGGGCTTCCTCCGGGTGCTCCGGTTTCCTCCCACAGTCCAAAGATGTGCGGGTTAGGTTGATTGGCCATGCTAAAATTGCCCCTTAGTGTCCTGGGATGCGTAGATTAGAGGGATTAGCGGGTAAAATATGTAGGGATATGGGGGTAGGGCCTGGGTGGGATTGTGGTCGGTGCAGACTCGATGGGCCGAATGGCCTCTTTCTGTACTGTAGGGTTTCTATGATTTCTATGAGATGTGAATTGTCTCAAGCCAGGACAGTTAGTGAGATTTTGTAAGCCCAGGCAAAATGTGTGCGGAACTTGGCTATCAGTTTCTGCTGGCGATTCTGCATTGCCCTGTATCAGAATCGCCGAGTGGAAACAGAAAGTTCCGTACACATGAGGAACCATTATCTTGTAATTGAGTTTATGTCTATCTATGCTCTGTTTGTGAACCAAATCCTGCACTCACCTGATGAAGGGGCAGCGCTCCGAAAGCTCATGCTACCAAATAAACCTGTTGGACTTCAACCTGGTGTTGTGAGACTCCTTACCAGGGTTGGATAACAGATTGCAATGTTTGATCAACAACCTGGAACATGAGGACCATTAGGATTGGAGCATTTTTGAACTTGGGAGATTTGCCTGTTATTTTTCAGTTTAAGACTGAGATAATTAAATTGATATCCATTCACAGTCTAATCCTTTTGGAATTTACGAACTGACATTTATTCTTTTATTCCACATTAGATATTCGGCTTCAATGTTGTTTGATTTTTCCACTCTTACTATCCCACACCCAAATTTGATTTCCACATTAATACCATCTGGTTTCAGGCTACTCAGCAATGAGCTGCTATGAAGTATAGTATCTTGGCTTAAACGTATCTCTCTTCCTGGGTGAGGATGTTGAGAGTGGGGAGTGCAGATTTGAAGCTTCCCACTTCTTGAAGTCACAAACACAGACCCGCAGTCTGTGATGTTACATCCCAGAAACTATTGAAACTCATTCCTTTAAACTTCAGGTAATTGAGCACAAGCTGGGTTAATGGTTCTCCTGTTACTCATTTTTAAAAATCTTGCTGTAAAATATTTGCAACTGCAGAGCTTTTAAATTAATTGGCAAAATAAGCAGTGGGGGCAAGATGAGCATTCTTTCCAATGCAGCGAGTTGTTACAATCTGGAATGTGCAGTCCGAGGGTGGTGGAAGCAGATTTAATCGTAACTTTTAAAAGGGAATTAGATAAATATAAGAAAACAAAACCTTGCTGGACTATGGCAGAGAGCAGCTGAAGGGATGAGGGTTGCCATCATGGGCTGAACTTATTCTGGGAGGAGTTCGTGGAAATGACTTTACAGAAACCTGATGGTGTGCCGAGAGGGTTTTGGGGTGAGGGATAACTCTTCAATGCTGGCAGGTCACCTACCCTTTTGATTGAGAAACTAGTTCGGCACCTGTAAACTATCCATTCAACAAAATGAATTCATCGCCTGCTGGATAAAAAGTAGAGAAAACTGGCTATTCACCTCACTAAACAGTTGTAAACCTTAAACACTGAAACTTTGCAGATGCATGTTGTCATTTTCTGATCTCATTCCTATTCCTTGTTAATGTTGACATTGCTCATCATCTCATTTACTTTTAATTTGCTTTTTACGTGATTATGTTTCTTTTATTATCTCTAAAGCCCTACATGTTTCTCAGACACAAACCTTGTTGAAGTCAAAACTCCATGCATACATTAAAAATGGCAAGTAAATTATGGGTGCCAAAGATTTTATTTTTCATTAGTAAATCCAAAATAGCCACAACTAAAATCTGTTTATTTAGTAATACAGACAGAAGTCACCAGCGCACAGAGACACATGTCCACCTGTAACTGAGACTCATTGAAGGAAGCATGGATTTCCGATCGGGAGGGAAGGGAATAATGCATCTTTCTGTGCGTTATATGCAGTGTGCTGCAAATTGTGTTTGAGGTTATGTTCATATGGTGCACTTATCATGAACAGAGAATGTTGGAAATACACAACATTTGTATTGAGAAAATGGCATTCCGAACTCCCGGAACCCCCTCTTTGGCCACCGGGCGACTGATGGTGATTCCAGTTGATCCTCAGCGATTCCGAGAGGATTGGCAACCTTATCTGGGCCCTAGTTAGGCTACTCTTTCAAAGTGCCTGCACAGGCATGATGGGCTGAATAGCTTCTTTCTAAATTGTAAAATTTTTTTGCAGTGATAAATTCTCGATCTTCAAATCTGCTGCTATAAATGTACATGTTTCATCAGGAGTTATCACTGCACTATCTTGATCTAAACCTTTTTAAGAGGTGAATAGAGTCAGATGCTTCGTTCATGCTGTATCTGTAGTTAAAATCTGGGCAATGGAGTAATTTGATTTACTGGAGCAAAATTGTTCTATTTATCACATTTAAAACATGTGCTTTTTTTAATGAAACAATTTTATTAATCTCCATCTGGAGAGAATTGCTAGCTTCTCATTTAACTCTCTGCTGCTTAGTTGTGACCCTGCACATTAATTGATGTTTCCAATTATGAGTATTGCTACTAAATGATTCTGGCATGTAGCTGAATGGTACAAAAATTATATACTTAATTTTTATAATTATATTCAGTGTAACGTTACCTATACATTAAAGGAAACATTTCATTGAAGTCCTGGCTCTGTGAGGTACGAACAGATTGTAGAGCTTATGGGGATCAAATGAGAGGCTTTGGTTGTATGTTTGCAGATCAAAGTTGGAGGACAGACTCTGCAAGGTGTCATTAATAGATTTGACAAGCCACATCAAGTGCAGGGCAGTAAACAGCCCAGAATATTTTCTGTGAGAGGGTTTGCAATTAGAACTAACGGTTGTCTTCGAATGAGGGGCCACAGACAAATGGGTCTTGTCCTGACTTGTTCAGTCATAATTGAAGACAGTCTTGTGCATTTAAAAAAAAAAATGTCAGATTGTGCAGTGACTTTGACAAGATGGTGACTTTGCTGCTTCCCCTGCTATCTGATTCTAATGGAATAAGTACATCTGTCATGTTTGGAAAATTTCTTTCAAATACATGCGCAGTTAAAGTTCCACTGCTGTGAGATTCTGCAGGTGTGTCAGGTTGGTGGTAGGCTGCAAGGTGATGCCAGTGATTTCCCACTGACAAAATCCTGTTCTCAATCTCCTCAGAGGAAATAGAGGTTAGGAATTGCAACATGGGTCAACCTGTCCCATGCTGTATGTCCAGGAATGACCCTGGGATTGAATGGTTCCTTGCAGAAGATGCTTTCAGTTCTTACCCGTTTTGGTTGACATTTGAATGAATGCAGATAAGTTGACCACTTGAGTTCTTCCTGACTGCAGACAAGTTTGGTAAAATAGAATCTACTTTTATTCCTAAAATGAATGATGAAATAATCAGGGAAAAGGGTTAAGTGAACAGGCAAACATATCAGGAGGTGTGATAAAATGGATGAAACTAACTGCAATGTCAGTACACCAGAAAGCACTATTTCCCACAAAGCAAAGAACACCTGGACACACTCAAAACTGCACAGATCATTGAAATTCTCATAACTGAGGTTGACTGCTTTTTGTTCTGTAAGAGTATCAAGGATAAATGGAGTTGAAGTAAGGACACATCTACAGACTTGAAGCTAATTTCATTCCCAAGCAGCTCAAAATCTGAGGGTTTATTCAATTATGGGATATAAGTGTTTTTGGCAAGGCTGGTATTTATTTCCCTTGAGAAGATGGAGGCAAGCCATTGCTGGAATCACTGCAATCCATCTGGTGTGCATACACCCACAGTGTTATAAGGGAGGGAGTTCCAGGATTTTGACCCAGTGACAATTATTTCAGGACAGGATGGTGTGCCCCTTACCAGAGGAGGTGGATTCTTTCTACTTAAACCATTGAATCTCTTCATTGTTTTGAATGCCTTGATTAGATCATCCATCAATCACCTGAAATCCAGGTAACACAACCCACATTTATGCTACCTGACCTCAGATGAACCCCGAGGCTCGATTTTCATGCTGTTGATTCTGCACTGTACCCCTCCAATATACCCTTCCTGAGGTGTGGTATCCAAAAGTGAGTGAAGTATTCCGTATGAGCATGAGCACAGCTCTTTATAACTGATGTATAACATCCTCCCTTTTCCAAAATCATCCTTGAGATGAAGACCTACATTCTTTTAGCTCTTCTGTACCTGCACACTAGCATTTAGGGATTTCTCTAGATGGAGGCATGAATCCCTTTGCTTTCCCTCAGCTCCTGGTCTCTCGCCATCTTGTCAGGGCCCATTCTGTATGTGGCACGTTCCAGCACACAGATTAATCTGCTTCCCTTCAATGTACTCACGTTCATGTTATACACGCTCCATTTTATTTGGCTGTAACTTATTTTGAAGACAATTGAAATGAGGTTTTGTGAAAGTTGCTCCTATCTCTTAAAATGGACAGTGGGAGCCGGAAAAAGGATAAAGCTCAGTAGGAGATATCCCAACTTGAGAAGCATTTTGGGAATGAAAAGTAAAATTAGGAGAGAAATGGGAGGAATGGAGACCTGACAAATGACAAGAGATAATTGATTAAAGTTATTCATTTTTAATTAATGTATCTTAAGTGCTTATTTTAATAGTTCTGATTTTGTACAGAAATAAAATTGTTGCTATTTGAGTAGTTTTATTAAATTAATAGCCTTTTATTCCAGCTCGCGCTCTGTAATGCTGAAGCTTCCATAGTGAATTGACCAAACACACGTATCCTAAATGTCGGTCATTAACCCTTGCATTGTGTGTGATGCATGCCTCTTTGATCGAGTATTTTTTGAAATGAGGAGTGTGGTCTGGTTAGTAGCAGTGGACATGGTCAGAAGAGTGGATTGCCAAGAAAGTTTTCAGCTCTGGGGGCTGGAGTTCAAATCTATTCGGTATGAAAGCACAAAACTGTTAGCTGGGCCCTAATTGATTAGTGTGCATAATTTGAGCAGCATGCTGTTGTCAGAGTATATGTTCTTCAGGTTTGTAAATGATGCGAGATCTTGAAACAGATGAGGAACATTGGGGAGCTGGCAAAATGCACATATTATTGAGTCGTAGAATTCTAGAAAGCACTTACCTATTCTAATCCCATTTTTCAGAACATGGTCGAATGCCTTGTTTGCTGTGGCGATTCAAGTGCTCATCTAAATGTATTGGTTTGATTGATCAGTACCTTAATAGTTCTGCTGTGTTTAAAATCAAATCTGTGGACAGTTAAGGTGTCGTGGTGTGCGCTTGGGGCAGCATCACAGCACAGCAATTTAAAGTCATGCCACGGGTTGGAAGGAGGAACAGATTCTGCTATTGGCTTAAACAAAAGAAACTGTGAAGTTCTAGAGTACCTATTTTAGTTATTAAAATCATTGCTGGGCTGAAATTAAAGCATTCTGTTCTTCAATATTAAGTGGCAGTGAAATTGGTTTTGAATAGTTAATGGGTTTGACACTGAGAGTGTGTTGAGTCTAACATACCCTGTTCAAATAAATGATTTATGGCTGCAGCTTTGGTTCGTGACTCCATCTCCACTGATAGTCAACTCCCTCGCGTGGCCTGATTTGGCAGCTCCCCTAAACCAGTTCCCTTGCTGATGTGCTGAGTGCTCATTTCAACATGTAAGGAATAAATGATATGCTGAAGCATGCATTTCTTTGTAACTGATTTTTAAAAAATGAATTGATGACGTGATTCCTCCTTCATTTGTTTTTAAATCGCTTTTTGGACTGGTGTAAAATTCCAGATACGCCATGAATTCTCCTGCAGGTCAGTTAGTTCATTATAGATATTGCTTCAATAAGCCCAGTGATAATGACATTACAAGCTGTTCACTAACATTTTCCAGTTCTCCACCAGAAATATCCCCTGTTCATGTCTTCAGTTCTGAATCTGAATTTAGTACTTCCTGCGTGGAGCTGTACAGGATACAAAATCGAAGGCTTGAAAGAGTTAGCTACAGCTTTCATTAGAAGCCACTGCCGCAAGTTCTGGATTTACTTAGCCAAGTCTTTGATGGGTAAAGTGCTGTTAACAGTGACAGTTTTGTGATTCAGTTTCGGAAGTCCCAGCAGAAGATTAGCTTGAGTTGAGAATACTGTATCTTACTTTCCACTCCATAAATGTCTGATTCAAAGAGATTGTAGGTGTAGAAATGCTCTTCAAAGCCTAAACTTAAGGGTGTCAGTTTTATTGAAGTTCCTAATGTGAAGGAGCAATCCATTCAATACTGTCATGTGCTAATACTGAACCTGCGCTTTTCAACTGGCCTTTAGCTCCATTTTACAGAAAATGGGCAGAATATTGTGCTGCTTACAGTTGAAAAGGTTTTGCGGTTTCATGGAGTGCAAAGCTGTGAGAAAACTCCAGTTCGTAGATGGGAGCTCAACCTCACTGTACCCCCACATCCCCAACGCAGCTGCCAACTGTTAGCTATGTATAGAGAATCCCTATCTCTGTTATCCTGCCAGAAAATTGATGGTTCTCTTGAACAAAGTCTGTCCCAAACTTCTTTTAATTTTACTCCTTTTAAATTTGACTTTCTACTTTGGCTTAATTTATCATGGTGATGTGGTATTATCTATGTTTAATATTTTTATGGCTCCATGAGGTTGCTGCCTAACTGCCTTTGTGCTGCAACATGATGCCTGAATGTCTTGAATCTTTCTTTGCAGATTCTCACCCTTGTTGCTGTTTCCCTTGTACTCCTCCTATGCAAATGTTCATCTTGTGACATGGCAACTGGGTTATTCACAGTGCCTCCAAACAGGCTCTGGCCAGTGTATTGTAAAGTCTCCGTGTGTGTAATTCCTGGAGGAGAGTACTGCACTCTTCTTGGCTTCTATCTCGAAGTTTTGTTAGTTTTAATCACTTGATCTCATTTTTTAAGATATTGCAAATGTTAAGTCTACTGTCCCTCCTGGCTCCCTTTCAAAACATCCTTCACCAGTTCAGTTTGTATTTGCTGCTATTTGCTTTTGATCATTATACAGTGTAGCATTGTTATATTTGCCATTTGTCTCAGAGATTTCTTCCAGCAATCTAACCATTAAAGTTTATTTATTAGTCACAAGTAAGGCTTAAATTAACACTGCAATGAAATTACTGTGAAATTCCCTTAGTCGCCACAATCTGGCGCCTGTTTGGGTCAATGCTCCTAACCAGCACATCTTTCAGACTGTGGGAGGAAACCGGAGCACTCGGAGGAAACCCACGCAGACACGGAGAGAACCTGCAAACTCACCAAAGCTGGGAATTGAACCCAGGTCCCTGGCGCTGTGAGGCAGCAGTGCTAATCACCGTGCCACCCACCATTCTTTGTCTTGTAGCTATATCTTTTGCCATTTCTGCTCTTCCTATTTATGTTTTTTTGAAAAATTGCCTAAGTTAGAATTTGTTTTTGATGTCCAGAAATCCACGTTTGACCTCTGCACATCTTCACTCTAACTTTATAGCGCACGTTTGTGTTTTACCTCCCAATAGATCCATTTCCATGGTCTTCCTCTGGTTTTGTTTTCATTAAAGTCATTCACGTGGACCTGAAATTACTGAAAATCCAAGTAAAGTTTTTTAGACAGATTATACTCCAAGACAGGGACACACCTAATTTCACTTTGGCTGTTAAATCTATTTACACAGACACTCCTCGTTGTCAGAATAATTTCAGTTGTTTTACCTGTTAACTGGCTAATCATTGAGCCAGATTTGGTGCCCTATTCAAATATAGTGCTATATTCATTTGTTTCCAATACTGCAGAAACCTGCATGTATAGAGTGATTCAGATGTGACAATAGCACCTACCCTACAAATGTCCTTCCCAATCTGCTACAGATCACTAAAATAGCTTTTAATCTTAAATTTCCCTAGCTTATTAACAGCCTTTGTTTTTGTTGGCAACTGAAAAACAATGCTTTCCAACCTCTGAGTTCTTGGAATGCACCAAGGATATTTGGTTACAAATTCAAAAACAAAACATTGCAGATGCTAGAAATCTGAAATAAAAACATCAAATTCTAGAAATGCTCTGCTTTGTGATGGACCTTCGTGGGGCAAAACACACCTTGCTAATTCCTATTGCTCTCGAAAGCAAGAAAACCTTTCCCTTTAAAGAAATTGCTCTTCAAAGTGTTCATTAAAGAGATAATCAAACATTGCTACCCTAACTGAGTGTGTTGCTCTTGTTAGTGGCACCCTTCACAGCATAATAATGGCACCTTTTATGCAATGTGCAATTAGCACTGCTGCCTCAGCACCAGGGACCCGGGTTCAATTCTGGCCTCAGGTCACTCTTTGTGTGGAGTTTGCACGTTCTCCCTGTGTCTGTGTGGCTTTCCTCCTGGTGCTCCAGTTTCCTCCCACAGCCCGAAAGACGTGCTGGTTAGGTGACTAATAAATACACTTTACTTTATCTGAGAATTTTAGTAACAGTCTATGTTTCCATTTGTACAAGAATGCTACCTACTCCATTGTCCAGTAAATGTTCACATTGCCCAGTACATTGTGGCTACGTAGTACATGGCAGAAACTGAATGACCACGATGTTAGTCTTCCAGTGAGAAAATATAGGCAGCAAAGGGCAATATGTAATAGGTTGGGCTGAGGAAGGATGGGAAAACTAAACAATACGGTGGGGCAAGTGCTTGAATGATGCAGTGGTCAGATGCTTGGATAATGCTGAAGAACTTGATATACTGCACCCATGTCAAAATCCCCCAGCTAACCATTGAATTATGTACAGGTGCTATATGCCAATACATATCTTAACCATTTGGTGCAGATCTAAACTAAAACTTGCTTGGAAACAGTTTGAGCATCCGACAAATGCAGTGGTGAAAAATATTTCCCTCTAATTTTTTCCCCCTGGCCTTTCATTGTAAAGAAGCACATTTGCAAGGAATCAGCATGCGGTGAGCAGGGATCATAATAAAATGTGTTCATCAACTTCAACTCGTGGGCAGATAGTCACATGCTGAACAGGTGGTCCTCATTTCCCTTTTCATGTTGAGAAGATATTTATAAATTACACACTGGAAATGCATGTGGACCAAACTCCTCACAATGTTGAAATTCTAAAACAAATAGAATGATGACAGCTATTTTATGTATGGCAACCAGTTGTGCTCATCCGGTTGTTCTTGCTGTCGTTATAGGGTAATTGGGTGCCTTAAGCTGCTTGGGCGTTTGAAGTTAAGTCCTTGTATAATTGTGCTTCAGCTAAGGAGCTGTGCCACAAGGCTGGAATAAGTTGACTTTGAACTTTAATGGGTGTTCTAGAGTTATTGCACTGACAATGCCTGATTGTATGTAACTCTGTAATTAATATAAATTATAACTTATTGGCAATCGGTTGCTGGTCGCTTAGCATAAGTTAAAGAAAATGTAATTTCCTATATTGATAATAGAAAGATGTGACTTTTTTGAATAAATAAGCCTGGTTAAATGCTTCAAGTTGAAATGTAATTGAGTCAATCTTGCAAGTGGATCAGAAGTTTAAACAAATAAATATGGTCTTTGAACAAATCTGTACTTGGGCAAGTGTTCATAAAGCTGTTGAGGATGAGGGCTAAAGTTGCAAGGCTTATCATGTTTAATTTTCTTCTCTGCTGGTATGTGCCAGTGCACATACTGAAATCAGGGTAACTCGAGATTTATCTGCATCCTTGCAATGGCACCAAATGATATTTTCAACTTCCTGCCCAGTTAGTTTTACTTTAAACTTCCTAATTTAGAGTAACAACAGTCAAATTTTTCACGGGTTTATTTGGTCTATTAAAATGTAATTCTGAGTGTTTTTCACAGTCCTGGCCCCTTGAGCATCTCCATATTTCTGTGACCATGCATTGTATCTTTTCATTGGCTCCGTTTCAGATTTTGTTTGGGCTAAAGAGTGGTTTTATGAAAACTGCAATAGAGAACCTTATTTGAAATAGGTCTATACTACGCCTTGTTATCATTATTACACTGCACAAGATCATGGACTCAGTTGTCTTGGGCTTCTAATGTGTCATGTCTACAGGGAAAAATAGTGATCACTTTGCTACCCATCGTTAAAACATGAATTCAAAATAGCAAATAGCTTCCAAACAAAACTACTGAAGCCATTCGAAGTTGGCTGGGACAACTCTCTATGACTAAAGGAAGATGGTTGTTGCGGGGGTCAACCATCTCGGTCCCAGGAAACTGCGGTCAAAGTTCCTTTGGGTCCAATCATTTTCAGGTGCTTCATCAATGACTTTGCTTCCATCGTATGGTCATTATTGGCATTGTTCGCTGATTGCACAGTGTACAGATCCACCACACAGGCTGCAATTGTTCAACAAGGTGAGTTCACCACCACCTTTTCAACAGCAATTTGACATGGGCAATAAATGCTGCTCTTGCTGCTGACATCCACACCCCATGAATGGTTAACAAAACATTTTCTCCTTGTATCTAAAACACCAGACTTAAAGAGAAATGTGGTTCTGGAAAAAGAAACTCCAAAGCTTAGTGACAATACTGCCCATTTCACCTTATTGCTTACATGAATGAAGCCCTGTACAGGCTTTTTGGCCTGAGCTCTGATTTTTTGACTACTGATGAGAGTACAAATTTTGAGAGAGGTATATGATGAGAGTTGTTTTGCTCTGCTCCTGAAATAGTATCCCAAGAGAGCAGGCCAGAAATGTATAATTAACTGAGGTATCTGAAGCAAAATGCTAGATAAATACAATTGCAAATATCTTGTCATGCAGTTGTAGCTGTCAGTTGCAGTAACATTAGTAAATTACTCTTTTGTACGCTGCAGGTAAAATAATGGTAAATGTGGAACTGCACTGAAAGTTGCAGATAATGTGGCAATAGATGTGTGCATTCTTGGAATGCTGCTAACTTGAACCCGCATCCAACCAGGGCAAGGATTGGATTGTTTCAGTTGGCTGAGATGCCTCCTGGCCTGGGAGGGGAAAGCTGTTGGCAGTTCTTGCTACTGATCACCCCCTCCTGCCTTGGTGAAAGCTGGCTGGGGGCAGGATGAGTTTAGTCGATTCACATTTGCTGTGCAAGCTTTTACAGAGCAAATAGCGCTGAAGTGACAATTGAGAAGACAATTATTCAGTTGGATGGTCTGGCAGTCAAAGATGCAACCAAACCTTTAAAAGGTGCAATGTGAGGGGATTAAAAAGCATTTGCTGACAAAACCAATGAGAATTTGAGAAGAAATGAATTACACTTCATTGCATTTGTCAGTGCAAATTGAGGAAAAAAATCTTGTCTATATTGAAGCTTTCTACCATAGATTTTTTATGGTTTTATTTGCAGATAAGGAAATACTGTCAACATAAATACCAAACACAAATGTGGGCTAACATTAAGGTTCATTAATTTTGCAGACTGTGTAATTGTGCTGAAGAAGAATGAAAATGATCTGGAAAGGTTTCCATAATTCTTTAACCAAATAGATTTGGCCTCTTGAGTCTCCAGAGGGGAATATGATTTTTTTGAACAATTGGTCAAGTCCTAATTTTCCCTTGGATGTTCCACCAGTTCCTCGCATCTAACATGCCCTAGCTTTTTAAAGCAAATTTGAGATGGAAAATAAGACGTATTGTGTTATTTTGACAACTGGCCAGAGATGACAGGTGTACAATGCTGACCAAAATGTTCATGCTCCTGCCACAAGTTTCCCTTACAATAAAGGATTGACCTCTGCAGTTGGAAACATATTTCTGCATGTTGGGAGCCTTTTTACTTTACAGCCGTAGACACTGTATGATTGCGCAATTTAGTTGTTTTGCAAGATTGGCTGGAATTCAACAGACTGCCAGCCAAAGCATGCTTTCATAGTTAACCCAAATGTGGTGCAATAATGAAAAACAGACCATTATGTTTTGATTTGAGAAAACTTAAATGTCGATTTGGGCTGATTTGAAATGGCATCAGTCTCTGTAATCCGTCTTGGCATTTGTAATAATATGCATGCACATGTACGGGATGAGTGGATGGTGAGCTTACTCCGGTTTCCATCGGCATGTATCCACTATAGGATAATAGTCGCTTCCAAAAACTGTTGATTAGTGAGTGCACTGTTGGTTCCAATGAAATATTGCATTTTTTTTATACCACCCTTTTGTTACTTTTGACATCATGGGGCATGTTTCCTGTAATATCCTGCAATCGTAAATGATTGTTAAATGGATGTGTGTTTTCAATTACTTAAAAATCTTTACTTTCTAAATAGGGACGGGCGAATGCTGTTTGATTACCTCGCAGAGAAACATGGGGTAAGTGGGCATTTGTTACCTATCGTGAATGTTTAATTATGAGTGCAGAATGATATTGTAGTTCAGCTGCTGTGAAATTACTTGAGTAATTATGAAATACAGCATTGGCATTTCCTCCATCAGACTTTCCCCTAAGCCTCTGCTGTATGTTTGCCCATTTCATTTTTAATGGTGCCAGTCAATTATTTTGTAACAAACTTCACTTGTTTCAAAACAATTCATCTTGAGTATGTTTTCAGATCAAATGGAACTTGGCTTGATACGATAAAGCTGCTCAATTATTGTGTCTTTAAAACTGATAGTTATTTCCAAAACTACACACCCTGGTATAATTTACATAAAGTTGAATCATTTGTGTTAATTCTCCAATAACAAAGGTAGTAGCTTAGATTTAAGTAAAAGTCTTCTCTACACACCCACTTATTTGGTTTTATCTAATCTTCTTTGAAGTTTCGTCAGGAATATTTGGACACCTTGTACCGATATGCTAAGTTCCAGTATGAATGTGGTAATTATTCGGGAGCAGCAGAATATCTCTACTTTTTCAGAGTTTTGGTGAGTACCATTTCCTGCAGGTAAATGAAGCTTGGTGTTTGAATGTCTGGAAGCTCTGATCAGGTTCGCCTTGTTGCTCATGATTAGGAGGAGTATATTTCTTCTGCTTATAATGGGTGTGTTTGTGTGAATGTGATTTGTTCGCTTTACACAATTGCAGATATAACGGAGTGAGAGTGCAGTTTAAAGTTACAGACAGGAGCAGGATTCATCCAGCGAGTAAAACTTTACCTTGGCATTGACTCAGTTGCATCATAGATCAGAAAAGATTACCAATTTTAACGAATTTACAGCACCATTCAGGCCAACTGTCACATGTGAACCATCTCCCATCATTCTTCATCTCGCCCTTCATAGAATTATAGAATCCCTACAATGCAGGAGGAGGCCATTTGGCCCATCGAGTCAACACCGACCACAATCCCACCCAGGCTTTATTCCCGTAACCCCACGTATTTACCCTGATAATCCCCTGACACTAGGGGGCAATTTAGCATGTCCAATCCACCTAATCCGTACACCTTTGGACTGTGGGAGGAAACCTACGCAGACATGGGGAGAATGCGCAAACTCTGAACAGACAGTGACGCAGGGCTGGAATTGAACCCGGGTCCCTGGCACTGTGAGGCAGCAGTGCTAACCACTGTGCTGCCGTGCCGCCCCCGTTCCTTTCTCCTTCCTACTTATCAAACTTCCTCTTAAAAGCATCGATACTATTCACATCAATTAATCCATGTGGTAGAATTCCACATTGTTACCAATCCCTGCATAAAGAAGTCTTTCCAGAGTTCCTTATGGATTTTATTTGTGATTGTCTTATTTTTATGGTCCATGGTTCGGTCTGGCACAATTTGATCATTTGCTAGTGATTGATGAGTTTCATAGAAGGTTATATGCTTGTGGAGAACTTGGCTAACCCTAGGTTTGGGCAAGGACCTTGAGTTCCACCATGGCAACTTCTGAAAGTGTTCAGAATCTGGCACGATGTTACCTAAATAGTTTGGTTAGCCCACTGCAGATGCCTTTGATCCTAAGGCCAATACATTGTTCGTGACCCTGAAAATTTGTGCAATTCTCAAGAATGCAGCAAGAATATCGTAGATCAAGACTGCAAGGTGCAAACTAGTGAGTGAGCATAGTTGTTTCTCTCCATCTAAATGGAAAGCTCAAAGCTGACTTTAATGTTAATAGCTTATGGTTACCACACTCTAGCCAATAAAGGTGACTCTTGAACCAACTAGGGAACAGGTGATTTTAGATTTGGTATTGTGTCATGAGACAAGGTTAAATATTAATCTATGGTGTACGGTAGAATTTCATATTAAGTTTGAGTGTGATTGAAATTAGTGCAAAGTCAGTTAGTGCAAATAGATTGGGAAATCAGAATATGCTAGAAACTTTGGTGAAGCAAGTGTCCTTTGAGAATGAGGAATTTAGTTCTGAGTAAACTGAGTTGGGGGGATAATAAATTAACATAGAGGATTAGTTGAGGAAACAGAGTAGGAATAAATAGGATATCTTTCGGTTGGTATGCTGAATCGAGTGGGGTATCACAAAGAACAATGCTGGGGCCTTGGCTATTTTGAATCTATTAATAACTTGGATGAGGAGACAGGGTATAATACATCCAGGATTGCTAAAAATGCACAGCCAGGTGGCAAAGTAAGCTGAGGGATATGGACCAGTTCAGTAATTGAGCAAGGAGGCAGAATGTAATGCGGAGAAGCATGAAGTTATCCACTTTGGTAGAAGGAATGGAAAAGCAGAATGTACTTTGAAAGGTGAGGAACTAGTAAATGCAAAGGGTCCTTGTGCACGAATCACAAAGTTCATAAACAGTGATAGAAGCATTTGGGAAGCTAAATGGTAGCCAGTCTTTATTGCAGTGAGGCTTATAGGATCACGTTGTGGATTTAGCATAGAATGAAGCCATTTGACTCATTGTTTCTGTGCTGGTTCTCCGCAAGAACAACTTAGCTAGTCCCACTCTTCTGCCCTTTCCCTGTAGCCCTGCAATTCTTTCTTCAGGCAAACTATCCGGTTCCATTTTGGGATATAAGAATAAGAAAGTCTTTCTGCAAGTGTGTCGGGCTTTGGAGACGGTCAGATACTCGTGGGGGTGAGAGGATTAGACCGTGGCTAATGTACCTAACCTGCACATCTTTGGACACCAAGGGGCAATTTAGCCCCTTATTATTATCCTCTGTGTAATGAATGCATATGCCTGCATCATCGGAAGTATAGAAGAAGTAGGATCCTGTTGGAATGTTTATGATTCTTCGAGGATATGACTGGGAAAATTCTGAGAGAAGTTGATGATATGGCCTCAGGTTAAAGTACGGGCATTTTGGGCTGAGTTGGAAGTGTAATTTTTTGATTCAGAGGGTTGTGAATCATTAGAGTTCTCTACCCCAGAGAGCTGTGGGTGCTCGGTTATTGGGTGTATTAAAGACTGAGGTTGCAAGGTTTTTGGACGCTAAAAGAATCGAGAGATCGGGGATCGGCTAGGCAAGTGTAGTGTTGAGGTGGAAGATCAGCCATCGGCTTATTGAATGGTGGAGCAGAAACTAGGGACTGGGTGGCTTGCTCCTATTTTTGAAGTCCTCGTGTCCCTTTTCATGGGACGATTGAAATGATGGTGACTGTATTGTAATACACGTCCCCAGCCTACCTGCACGAAGAATACTGTCCTGTCCTTTTAATTTGTCTTCGTGGTCTATTTTTGAGACCGTGAAAGCCATGCTGAAGATTTGTGTTTTGAGTAAACCGCCCATTTGGAAAGTTGTACTTGCAACATGTGCAGTCTGAACAAATTTGGCTTCTAGTCTTTGTGGTTACTCTAACTAATACTCAAAATGTATACTGATGTTCCCATGCACACAGAAAAAGCATATCTGTTGCCTGGAATTGCAAGCTCTGTAATCTCTGTTAACCACCATCAGGTAGGAACAGAGCTTAGCTGGTGTCTTTAGCCTGTACTTTGGGAATGTTATAGTTCTTGTCTTTTGATAGAATTTTTGATTTGATTTATTATTGTCACGTATTAACATACAGTGAAAAGTATTGTTTCTTCTGCGCTATATAGACAAAGCATACTGTTCACAGAGAAGGAAAGGAGAGGGTGCAGAATGTAGTGTTACAGTCATAGCTAGCGTGTAGAGAAAGAACAATTTAATGCAAGGTAGGTCCATTCAAAAGTCTGACAGCAGCAGGGAAGAAGCTGTTCTTGAGTCGGTTGGTACGTGACCTCAGACTTTTATATCTTTTTCCCGAAAGAAGAAGGTGGAAGAGATAATTTGATTTGATTTATTATTGTCACATGTATTAGTATACAGTGAAAAGTATTGTTTCTTGCGCGCTATACAGACAAAGCATACCGTTCATAGAGAAGGAAAGGAGAGAGTGCAGAATGTAGTGTTACAGTCATAGCTAGGATGTAGAGGAAGAACAATTTAATGCAAGGTAAGTCCATTCAAAAGTCTGACAGCAGCAGGGAAGAAACTGTTCTTGAGTCGGTTGGTACGTGACCTCAGACTTTTGTATCTTTTTCCCAAAGAAAGAAGGTGGAAAGGAGAATGTCCGGGGTGTGTGGGGTCCTTAATTATGCTGGCTGCTTTGCCGAGGCAGTGGGAAGTGTAGACAGAGTCAATGGATGGGAGGCTAGTTTGCGTGATGGATTGGGCTACATTCATGACTTTTTGTAGATCCTTGCAGTCTTGGGCAGAGCAGGAGCCATACCAAGCTGTGATACAACCAGAAAGAATGCTTTCTATGGTGCATCTGTAAAACTTTAAAGGAAGGAATCCAACATTATTGAAACTGCTCGACCCTGAGCTTCCTGTTGCTTGCCATTTTAATTCACCACCTTGCACTCACTCACATCTCTGTCCTCAGCCTGCTGCAGTGTTCCAGTGAAGCTGAACGAGTTGGAGAAACAGAAAATCTGTTCCCTCATTTCTAATGTTACAACAGTAACGGCACGTCAAAGGAACTTCATTAGCTATAAAACACTTTAGGAGAGAGATCCTGGGGTCAAGAAAGGCGCTTTGGAAATGCGTGCCTTCTCAAAGTGTTTGTTTCCAAGTTGATGGGAAGTGGTAGCAGGATTCTGTTAGTGTAATGACTGTAGCTTGGGGCTGGTGTGAATTGTATATGTATTGAGATGGTGGGTGCTAGTGACGGGTGGGAGAGAATGATGGATGTAGTGGAGTGGGTGTGACAGGGCCCCTCTTAAGTATCATAGAATCCCTACGGTGGAGAAGGAGGCCATTTGCCCTATCGAGTCTGCACCGACCACAATTCCACCCAGGCCCTATCCTTGTAATCCCAGGTATTTACCCTGCCAGTCCTCCTGACACAAAGGGGCAATTTAGCATGTCCAAGCCGCTTAACCTGCACATCTTTGGAGTATGGGAGGAAACCGGAGCACCCGGAGGAAACCCATGCAGACACGGGGAGAATGTGCAAACTCAACAGAGAATGTGCAAACTCAAAACAGCCAGTGACCCAAGCTGGGAGTTGAACCCAGGTCCCTGGCGCTGTGAAGCAGCCATGCTAACCACTTTACCACCGAGTTGCCCCTCGTAAGAAATGAATATAGAAAATATCCAAGCTGTAGTGAAGTAATGCTCCAGGTATAAATGATAATAAATTTCCACATTAGGCAGAAAGTCAGCACAAATGGTAAACACAGTCAAAGTCTTGACACCTGATCGGACACTTGAGAACTTTTGGTGCTTCTTGAGGATTGAAGTCAGTGCCAGTGTGATGTAATATAATCCTGGCTATGAATCAGAATTTATAATGTAATAAGTTGAAATAGAAGCTGGAAATATGTTTCTGAGGAATTGAAAATTGATTTCTAACTTGAATTTCTGCATCAAATGATGACTTGAGTTCCCTTTTGTGGATAAAGTAAATTTAGATGGAGAAATAAAATATTTTTTACAATGTAAATAACTCGGGAAGTTTTTGTTGAGACGACATTACTGTTGGGGAGGGTAGGTTGGTGAAAGTGTAAACATCAACTTCTTGTGAATACAATGATGTTGGTCAGTTAGTGAGCCTGTCACTTTTGAATGCCTCGGATAAATGTTGGAAGTCACAATTTCTAAAACTTTTATATGCACAGCAACTGGAAATTCTTCATTGCATCAATTCAGCCGCAGGAGAATGACTTTACCTGCATCCCCTTGTACTTAATTGCTATGAAGTTGGGTGTAAACTACATGTGTGCATTTCCTTTGTATCACAGAAGAAATCATAGAAACCCTACAGTACAGAAAGAGGCCATTTGGCCCATCGAGTCTGCACCAATCCCACCCAGGCCCTACTCCCATATCCCTACATATTTACCCAACTAATCCCTCTAACCTAAACATCTCAGGACACTAAGGGGCAATTTTTAGCATGGCCAATTAACCCAACCCGCACATCTTTGTAAATGCTCTGCTTTTGACAAAATCTTAACTGTACAAAAGAGAGTTTGCCTGCCTTGATGTCCAAGTTCAGCAAGAGAACTGTATCAATAATTAGTCATGAGCAGCCACTGTTTATCTGTGCATTTTTCCAATTTTATTGATTGATGTGTGTATTGCCACTGATTGCGTCTGCGGTGTGTTGTACAGCTTGTGATAGTTAAAGTTACTGCGCTGAACTAATCATTTATTAATTTGCTGCAGGAAAGGCAATATCAGTAATTTAAGAAACAAATTCACAAAAGAAAACGTAAGAACTCCATTTGTTGAAACCAAGTGCCTCTGGCAGAGTGCCATCTGGGGCTGTGCAGCTGTTAACCAAGAAAAGTTAAAATATTTTGTAAAAGTTTGGTTTCTGAATTTACTAAATTACTTTGTGTCACAAGCAGGTTCTGCAGTAAAACTGAATTCCAGCAATCTGGCTAGAACTTTATCAACTTTTAACTGATCAACTGGAAATACCGAGTGACTCCCAAACTGTAACCTTAAACTGAAGAAGCAAGCAAGCCAATGCGGATTTTAGACAGCTTCCACAATATTTTGGCTTGCCTTAGGTTTATGTAAAGGAACAAGTTAGTTGACATAAATAAATTTACTGCATTTTCTTTCCTTTTCAAGGTTCCTTCCACTGATCGGAATGCCCTGAGTTCACTCTGGGGGAAACTGGCATCAGAGATTCTGATGCAGAACTGGGAAGCTGCTATGGAGGATCTAACGCGACTCAAAGAAACCATTGATAACAATGTAAGCACCTGTCACATATTGCATACATTTTCCCAAAGGTTCAGTTCAGTCAAATTGCGATGCAGTGAGCATTTTTCACATTACAGAAGAGTGCATCACTGTGCAAATGGAGCTTTGAAGTAAATTTAACCTGCAGATTAAAAGCTTGTTTTATTTCTTTCTCCTAGTCTGTCAGTTCTCCACTTCAATCTCTACAACAGAGGACGTGGTTAATCCACTGGTCACTCTTCGTATTCTTCAATCATCCAAAGGGCAGAGATAATATCATCGACCTCTTCCTATATCAGGCGCAGTAAGTACCCCACACCCACAGCATTCTTCGTTTGTTAAGCTCTACACGCCAAACAATGGAAGCACCCTTGAGGAATCTGGAACCAGAGAGCACAGTTTAAAAATGAGGAATTTCCCATTTGAGATTTCGATGAAGGGGAATTTCTTCTCTCAAGCGGGTTGTTAGTCTTTGGAATTCTCTTTTTACAGAAAACAGTGGAGGCTGGGTCATTGAATATATTCAGGGCTGAGTTAGACAAGATTTTTGATCTGAAGGAGTTCAGGGTTCTGGGGGCAGGCAGGAAAGTGGATCCAAGACCACAATCAGATTGGTTATCATTTGTTGAATGTCGGAGCATGCTTGAAGTGAGAAATAGCCTCCTCTCATTCCTATTTAGCTTCTTATGAAGACTGCTTGTTCTCTGGTTTTCTATTGCAGCTCAGTCAGGAACTGATGGACTATTAAATTGGCCGTAACTTCTGCCATATGGCCATGTACTTGTTGTAAAATTCTATTGAAGTCCATGAAAAGTGGTCGAGCACCAAGAATTATGTTAATCGTAATCACAGTTTTTAACTTCCAGCATCGACAGTTTGAGGCCTTGTAAGCATTTTGAGCTTCAGAGCCTGTAAACAATCCAAACATTGGTTTGTCATTGGGAGCACTTGGCTGGTTTGTTAGACTCTTAATGGGAGAATGTTTCAAATCCAGTCACAATTGTTAATAGAGCGCCCTTTTCTAAATGTCCTCAGACTCCAAATGTTAGAGTGATGCTTTGGAAGTAAATCTGAAATGTAGTTTGCAACTTGCCCTTCATTGAGCTGCTATGGTTTTAATAGTTTGGTGAAAATCAAACAGTTGACACGGTTACATAAATTCTCAATTTGTGAGAAATGCTCATTTTTGCAGTTGGCACCAACTTGAAAAGCTGTGCATTTGTGGAGTTCTGTAATAATCATGAATCGATTTGTAGCAACTAATCTGGTAAAAATTCAGGATGGAAAGAAAAAGGATAAGGAAGAAGGCTGCTGGAACTGAGCAGATCAGTTGGAGCTGTTTAGAAACTAAAATCATGGAATTAGATCTGGGACTTGTCCAAAGTGTCCCCAGTGTGCATATCGTGCCTTTGTTGAATTCAAATTTGTTTAAATGGATTCAGTAACTGGGCATTTGTGGCTGGTGTAAAATGCCAACTCCAGATTTAAGAGTACAAAGTGAAAAATGTTTGGATTTTAGATTATAGTTTGAAATTGTCTTCAATTGTTTGGTAAATTTAGTGAAGTTGGGCTGGAATGTGTTTTTAAATTTTTCTTTGTCATATTACTTTAAACTACATCCAGATATCGATCTGGACTTGTTGAACTTTACTGGGTGTATTTGTGGCCCAGTGAATTTTGATACATCGAAGTAGAACTATCTATAAATGTGTTATTGCTGATCTGTTCTATAAAGTGGGAGATATATGAGGGGTTGCCGGCATTTTTCCATCTATGCAAGACGATGGACGTGCCCCAAGTCAACTTGCTTAGGGTTGGGATAGGTTCATGTGGTGCACTTTTGCTGATTATTGAAAAGACCAATCCTTGAGAAGCCACAAGTGCTGCGTTTGAAATGGTTATCTGCTGCCATTGTGGCCTGTTGTTTTTGGTGTTGGTGCCTGTTCCCAAACAGCTATGGTGGTGCACATCTGCCCTCCAGCGATGTCGCCGTTGTCCTCTGTCATCAACTAATGTCTCCCAGATGTGAAAACCAATGTTTAGGGGCTTCGCTTCCTGCTGGCAAGCATCCTTGAAGGGGAGCTTTGTGCGCCCTCCTGGCTCCGCCACCTTCCATGATAGAAAATCCTTGGGTATATCTGCAACTTCCATCTGACAATTGTGCCAGAGCCAGTGAAGGCACCTCTGCTTAATGAGTGCCAACATACTTAGTTCTTTGTCTTTTGAGAAGACTATTCTCCCCCTGTTTGCGTAGAGGGAGATGATCGGCCATGATCTGTTTGAATGGTGGAACAGAGTCAACGGCCAAATGGCCTATGTCTGCTCCTGCTCCTAATTTCCTAAGTTCAAATCATAGAATCCCTACAGTGCAGTGCCATTCAGCCCATCGATTGACAGTGGAGATTCGATGGGCTGAATGGCACTGCACTGTAGGGATTGTATGATTTGAACTTAGGAAATTAGGGGCAGGAGCAGACATAGGCCATTTGGCCGCTGACTCCGTTCCACCATTCGAACAGATCATGGCCGATCATCTACCTCGACACCATTTTTCCTCCATTATCCCCATATTCCTTAATGTCATTGACATCGAGCAATCTATCAATTTCTGTTTTGAACATGTCCTCTGGGGTAGAGAATTCCATACGTTCACTACCCTCTGAGTGAAGAAATTTCTCTCTTTAGCCTTAAATGGCCTGCACTTTATTATGAGCCTGTGTCCCCAGTTTGAGGGTGACTATCCACATCTACCCTGTCATGTCCTGGAAGAATTTTGTAATTTTGGATTTTCTCCTACAGGATACCTGCTGTGCAGGCTAGTTTAAGGCATTGATGTATGGAATGGTAGGCTGTGAGGGAATAGTACCTTTGGAGAATTATGACAAGTTGCATTTTGGTGGTTGGTGGAATCCAAGCCTATTAAAGCAGAGTTGGAAATTTTGCAGGTGATTAAGAGCATAACCTCTGGCATGATTATACCGAGGCTGCATTGAATGTTAACTGTTTACATACACAGGAAGATCCAGGCAACATTCAGGCTTGAACTGATAAGTGGCAAACAGTATTTGTGATGCACAATGCCAGGCAATGACCACCTCCAACAACAAAGTCTAACCACCTCTCCTTGATGTTCAAAGGCGTTACCATTGTTGAAAGCCTCATCTTCAGCAGCAAAGGGTCACCTTGACTAGAAACTAAACTGGATCAGCCACACATACTGTGCCTACAGGAACAAATCAGAGGCTCGGTAGTCTCTGGCTAATGACTCAGTTTGTGTTCCTGAAAGCCTTTCTACAAGGCACGAATCAGAAGTGTCATTTTTATTTATTCTTTCATGAAATGAGAGATTCATTTGTTGCCCATCCCTAATTGCCCCTGAGAGGGTGACAGTCAGCCACCTCCTTGAGTTGCTGCAGTCTGTGTCGTTACACTCACCGTTCTGTTAGTGAAGGAATGGCGATGCAAGTCCGGATGGTATTGACTTGGAGGGGATCTTGCAAGTGAGTGGCAAATGTTAAACATTTTCTGCCCCTCTTGTGAGTGGTCGACTCATGGGTTTGGAAGCTTCTATCAAAAACCCTGGCGAGTTCTTGCAGTGCATCTTGTATAGATGGTACACACAGCTTCCACTGTGTCAGTGGTGGAGGGATTAAGTGTTTGTGGATGGGGTGCCATTCAAGCAGACTGCCTCGTCCTGGATGGTGCTGAGCTTTTCAAGTATTGTTGGAGCTGCACTCGTCACATTCCTGACTTATGCCTTGTAGATGGTGGACTGGATTTCAGGAGGCAGGAGGTGAGTCACTGTAGGATTTCCAGCTTCTAACCTGTAATGGAAAATTCTCCACTTGCTGGATGACTACAGTTCCATCAACACTCAAATTTGACTACATCCAAGCCAAAGCAACATGCTTAATTGACACCCGCAGCCACTACCTTAAACATTCACTCCCTCCAGCTCTGATGAATGCTGTTTATCGCGTGTACCATTTACAACACCCAC